>NW_010145280.1:0-13536 GCF_000699245.1 Pterocles gutturalis | reverse complement strand
TTAATGATTCTATGATTCTATGAAAGAGAATATACACACTTTAAGAGTATGCAGCAATTATTTATTGGTTAACGCACACAGCTGAGAGCTTGGCACTACACGTGACTGGGCTAAGGTGTAGGACACTCATCCTCTCTCCTCCTTTCCTCCAGATACCTGCCAAGTACCTGGAGGTCCATCAGGTAGAGAAGCAGAGACCTGCATAGCTCCATGGAAGGAGCTGCTCCTCAGTGTTGCTGCATTACTGACTTGCCGTTATTTGCTTTTGTCTTAGGATTTTTTACCTTTTCATGTCAGGATTTTTCTTTTCAATCCTTGGGCTGCTATTACCATCTCAAGAGTTTCAATTCTGTCTGCATTTTTACTTTTCTTATATTTTGTGGTTTTAGCTTATGGATTTTCTCACACCTTAAACAATTTTCTCAATAAACCTGAGCCAAAGTCACACAGTTGTGTTGCATCAAACTAAGCCTTGGATCACAGAGAGCTGAACCACTGAGCCAAGGGTTACAAACTTATCTAGAGAGGGGGACTGAACCACTTCCTTTTTGCCCTCATAATCACTGGGATTTTACAATTAGTAGATCTCATCCTTCTGCACTTGGTTTTAAACAATAGACTGGAGAAAGGAAACAAATCTGTAATTTTTTAAACTCCTAGACAGTTTCTCACCTTTCAGTGAGCTAGTAATTGAAGCAATTTGACTGCAATGAAGAAAATATTCTCTGGGCAACTGTGGAAGATTCTACTGCTGCCAACAGCCAGTTTTCATTTCAACAGACTCTGGGTCCAGTCACCTTCCTAGGGATTTCCACCAATTCAGATTCATCATTCAATACTTCAAGACTGAATCTATATCTGATATAATTATATTACTTGAACAGATTGTCATACATGACATGTCCAGAACTGGTCAAAATACATTAACTAATGTTGTAATTTGAGACTCCTGTGCATATTCTAATATATACTTTCTTTAAAATTATAAATAAGCTTTCAGACAGTCTTGTAATGCTCTAAGACAGGAGCTACTGAATCACACTGGGATGGCAGCAGTGACATTTCCCTCCTTGCTACCATTAACTCAACAGCCTGTTGTATTAAACATGTTGTGAGAACTCTGAGGCTATAGTTGTACTTGTAAATTAAAGATGTTGGGAGCATATTTTGGCACCGAGTTGAAGAAGAATGTTAAGAGTCCCTGCTACCAAGCCCTCTTAGCTTTTAAAACAGGATGGCTGCATTCAAACTACCTCTTGTGAACAGTCAGCGAGTAGCTCTAACTCCCTAACTGTGCCTAGCAAATATTTTCAAAAGCAAGTTCTAGCTGGCCAGGGCCAAAACTGTGCTGAGGCCAGTCGAACAGTTTAACAATATGGATGATCAAGTTTCAGTGCCCAGGAATGTTTAATTTAATCATGCAAACATCACCTTACTGGATCAAGGCCTGAAAGTGGTATGGGAAAAGTATAGTTTGTGAATCCCATATGGGATTGCACATATTCTGCGTGGTGTTGGATTGCTCAAACACTTGGATGCTTTCAGGCAACAGAGGAAATGACATTTCAAAGGTTTTATAAACTTTGGCTTCATGCATATTCAAGGAAAATGTCGAGTTAAGTATGTTCTGGGTATGTATACATTTACAATAAGGATTTTCATTGGAGTTACTCTCACTTAGCTTGAGCCCTGTAAATGGATTTATACGAATGAGCCTTAAATTTGAGTAAACATCCCCACTGTCCACACATTTGTTCAGTGTGGTTTTTTTCCAAGGTGGTAATCAAGAGCAGCAGAAGGCCCATAAATTCAGGAATTAAAATATGGTGGGAATGGCGCTGGTAACTTCTGGTACGTCATCAGCATGAAAATAAGTTTTAACCAGGGCACATGGGCAGGTAGGAGACTGCTGACAGCAGCTTTTGGGACAGGCTGAGGTCTGGGTGAGCTTTTCTTTGGGCTTAATGTGGAATGCATGCACTATTTTAATAGTAAGCACAGACACCATCTCACTCTCGCCTGAGATAAATGATGGAGTCCTTTAACCTTCACAATACCACTGTAATTTTTAAAAATGAAATTTAGACTTTTAAGTCAATGAGATATTTTCAAAATTTTTATGTAAGAACTGTATGCAACTGAAAAAATGCCAGACAGTTCAGTGCTGTCTAAGGAACAAATGACAGTAAAACAAACTTCTTGTAAAACTAAATTTGTATAAGAAAGATTATTTTTGTTCAAGTGCAGAAACCTTTATATGTAGAATTAGATGTGTACACAAGATAATTAGACATACAACCTAACAGACATCTAAAGAAAGGACATAACTAATAGGGAAGTCATTGAACTGCATGAAAATAACAGCTTAGAAATGTAAGATATTCAAGTACAGGTTACAAATCTTTGGATCTATCAAAACAGAATAGATCCACAACTGGAATGCAGATTCCTTGTCATGAGTGTCTGGCCTGTGTCATGGTCACTTGTAGATTTCAAATAATAGATTTGTCTTCAGCTGAGAAAGGAGAATGGGATCAGCACAAGTCATCTGTTGTAGTTTTCTAACAACATACTCTTTTTTCAGAACTTCCGAGACTGCTGCAAATTAAACCAACCTTGTACAACCAATCCTACGACATTGTCATTGTCTTTCACATCTGTAACCCTACTCAGGTGCATGGCTCTAAAATATGCTCTCTGTTAGAGAGTAGGCAATACTCCTGCAGGCGTTTGGATGGACACCGTGCAGATAAGTGGATTCAAAGTGCTCCTGAATTAGTGAAAGGGACAAGAACCTCCAGAACTGAGTAAACAGCTCAGCACTTGCTGAGCTAATAACATGAAAGCATCCTCACAAAATTCTCGTTGTAGTTCAGAGAAAGAGAACTGCAATAATACACTACAAGATGCTTAGAAGAAACAAACATTCTCCTGAAAGCTTACTCATTTCTGTTCTCATACTGTTATTGCTACCTGAATAATGACTTCTGCCATTATTTTTAAATTGTATTTATTAGATACATTTAGAGAAATCCTTTGTTAAACAAAGAATGCTGAAAATTATTCAGGCTTATTGCAGTTGTGGTCATGAACTAGAGACTTTTGGAAGGAACTGTCAGCTGCCTTTTCCTGGAAGTCCTCATTTAATATAAATTTCCTATAAGTATACATAAGCCAGAGTGTCTATTTATTAATCTGTAATTATCTTCTCATATTTATTTGGCATTGGTTTAGGTGTGAAATGCAAATAGTCTCAAGGTGCTAGAGATATACTGTTGTTTGAATATATTGCCTTTTATTTTCTCCTTCAGAAGAAAAAGGAAGGAAAATGAAAATCATATTTTCGTTCACAGAATATGAGCCTCTCTGACAGGACTCTTGATGAAAGAAACTGAGTGGTTGTCCTGCTGACCTAACTCCCAGTTTCTGCCAGAATCACCAGCAACAAAGCAGAAATTGTGTTTTACAAAGTGTTTTTTGTTCCAACTTTGTGTTTTGTTTGGGCACTTGGGCTGTTGGAGCTTTTACTTATACAAGGTAAAACTAGTACGAGATTCAAGAGTCTATATGTGGAATAAAATATATCTGACCAAAGATCCATAAAAAATTTAAAAACTCAAAGTATGTGTACCAAAAATATCTGTGGATTATTGGCTTAGAGTATACTGCAGCAGTGCTCTAAGTGAACACTACCCTTTTAAGTGAAGATATTGCATTATTACTACTAAATGATTATGTATGCTAAATTTGGGAGAGAGAAGAATTAAACCATGCTCACAGAAGATTTAAATAGTTAGAGTGTGGTGGCTTTGCCTGGTTTCACCAGCACAGGTCTCAAAATCTAGCCAAGTCATCTACAGCAGAGTCAGCCTAGAAAGGGAACCTGCCATGTCAACACTGTTGAAACTATGTCCACCTTCAAACATCAAAGATGTAGGCAGGACTAAAAGCAGATGGTATATGATTTCCCCAGTCCTGTCATACACAGGTTTCAGATTTATGAAGTTGCATGTTTTCCTTCCAAGCCATGTTGACTTTAGTGTCAAGGATTAAGACCAATATCTTTATTTTTAAGGTTCTGTTAAGAAAGCAATATTTCTTGCTATAAAGTTACACTTGTTTTCTGCAGATTTTTATTGTGCACAGACAAGATTGACTTTGAAATAAAATCCAACAGGTTTCCCAGCTGATTTTGATTTAATGGATGTCTTTGGAGGAGAGCCTCAGGGTATGCTGGCTCTAGCTATTTGTCTTTATATTAGGTAGTTTATATATTTTAAGAAAGTGACAAATGGCAGCTTTAAAAAAACTCATTATGGTAATTGATTATTATAGGGAAACCTCAGAAACTTTATGAAAGAGAGCTGTATTCTCTAAGTGTCTTAGCTTTAAACCAGACTTGTAATTAGAAGAATCCATAAACATTTATCACATTAACAGAGGTTTGTTCGGCAAGTTTAGAATAAAACTCTGGAGTCACTTTATTGTCCTGTGTTAAAATCACATTAGTAATTTTCCCTTACAACAGAGAGATTAATTCCCTCATCTGAAGAGAGGACCACACACATTCTCAGAACCTGTCTAAGCAGAGTTCTACAAGAAATTTGGTGTGCATGACTCTAGGAAAGGTGAATGGACTCAAACTAATACATTTCTGAGTGTTGTAATCAAGCCATATTTTCCAAGTAGAATTTGTTCCAAGAATTTGAGCTATCTATTGTCCCTTCACTTCTCCTTGGCTTCTCCATCTGTCCAAAATTTTGGATGTCCCCAGCAGGAAACTTGTTGATCTCGGATTTCCCTCCTTCCCTCACCTCTCTTATTTTAGCTGTGGCTCATTCTGACCAAGTTCTGCAAGATTCCAGTCCAGGATCCCCGTGTAAGATAGCCTCATATTTTATTCAAGGCCTTATGTTTTAAAGACTGATTTATTTAAGCAAATAAACCAAATATTTTGTTAAATTGTAACTAATCTGGCCAGGAGGTTATTTTGCTTTAATAATGTGATAAAGTTCTCAAATATAAAAATCTGGGATCAATGTTTGCAATCACTACATAATGTTACATTACGAATGCCTCTGGAAGACAAAGACAACATTTCTGGTCTGTCTTTCACAGAGACAATTAGCACTCTAGAAACTCATGTGCTATCTTCAGAAAAGCTGAATATGAAAAATTATCTCTCTGAAATGAAGTTCAGGAAAGTTCTCAATCACATCCAAACTTGAGAAATGGTCACTGTCCCTGTGTATAAAAGTAAATATTCTGCAGTTGACTCTAAGAACTTTTTGTTCCTGATTTAGATCTGCATCATATGACTCAGTTTGATTTCTATTTTAATCAAGAAAGTACACATTTCATGTTCCTTATAAGAAAGAAAAGAAAGGGCTGCTCAGGATAAATCGTAACTCAGCATAAAAGGAAGAAAATATTTTCAAAGCCATACACGTCACTATGGTACATATGCTTCAACCACTTTGCAGTCCAGACAAGCTATTTTTTCAATGTAGCTTCTCGGGCATGATCTGCCATGCTATTTCTTGTCTTTTAACTGTTTTTTATTGTGGTAGCACTCAACATTAATGGCATTTTCTTTTACGGCATCAAATCCTGCAATCAATGGAGTGTATAGGAAAGGCATCTTTCATTTCGAAAAAGTAAGTTTCTAGCCTGTAAAGTTGATGTGAAAAGTTGACTTTGCCCCTGTAGTTATTTGTAAGGCTCAGAAGCGAGAACACAAATGAAAGAACTATAAAAATTATTTTCTTAAAACCTTTTCTATGTCTAGCAAAATCATAAGTTTTAGAACAGTTTAATGACATTTTAACATATGAAGTTGACAATGCCATCATTTCTCTTTCTTTAAATATGTTTTGTTGCTTCAGATAATGTCCTATGTATAAATTTACATATGTCTATAACAGGAGTAAACCACAAAATCTGAGAAATAAGGTGACGTTTTCAAAAGCAAAGTTTTTGACTCTTCTAAGCAGACAGCTTCTAAAAACAAACCCAGAATAATTACATCTATTCTTTACCTACAGCCAGCTACATCTTTTTACCATTAAAGTTTTTCTTTTTCCAAGTTTGCTTCAGTCTGCAAACCCCCCTTTAAACATGAAACAAAAATCATTGTTCCTTTGGCAACTATATAGTTTCTTTGCTGAAAGCTGCTTAATTCAAATATTCTGCTCACAAAGATATGTTACTTGGCAGCTTGATGTATACAGTAAAAATGAATGATATCTGTTAATAGCAGAGAAGAAAATTCATGTTCTTTGTGTTTCTCCATAATAGAGCTTTTTCAAGTTAGCCAGTGTTTCAGATTGATAAACATCAGGTAAACAATGAAATGTATAAAGGTCTAACCCTCTGAGTTCTTTTGTCCGTATAGTCAGTGTGAAAAGAGCATATTGGCATGTGGCAGGACCAGGTCATAAGATTTCAAAGTGTGATGCAAATGTATTTTAAGGTGCAACCAAGCTGCTTCAGTGCTCATATGTAGCGTTGCCTCACTAGATGGACCTAATTGTCTTTCTCTGGTTTTATTTTGCTTAATTAGCTGTTTTAATGCTCTACCTGAAACCAAAAGGCACTCTGCTAAAACTCTGACATGATGCAAGTAACTTGCAATTATAGCTCAATAGAGTGTTAATGCTCAGGCAAAATGCTAGCTGAAAGATAGAGATTCTCTCTAGAAATGTGTTGCCATACAATGTAACGAGTTTGGTTTTTTTCTTATTCGGGTTTTTTTTTGTATATATGTGTAAGATTTTTAACTAAGTGAAAATACTAATTGCTGTAGAAAGGGTGAGGGAGAACAGAATACAAGGTCACTGACTTTTCCCTTGTAATCTGTAACTTGATTGTTACTTCTTTACATTGTTTTTTTAGAAACTGTTGACAACAAGATACTGATGTGGATTTGGCTCACCTGAGTCTCACATTAAACTGTATGCCCAATTTCCTGATCAGTGACAAATACTACATGAGTTTTAGAAGCCATATTCCATTTAAAATTTAAAATCCTGCTTTTTTTTTTTTCCAAGTGAAGCAGGAGTTATTATATCTTCCAGTCCCTTTAGATATAAACTCTTAAATCTATTGCTATTCACAAGAAGTTCAGACCACATCTTACCCTCTGTAGACACAGCGTTGCAGTTCCAAGAAATCTTGCCAGGCTTATCTATTTAGGAAAGAGTTAAACCTCAATACACAGTGGAAGCAAGCCTTTCATCATCCTTTTCTCATTTCCCATAGAAAGTTTCCATAGGAAAGACATAGTGTATTCCTGAACGCTCCTAGATGTGGCTGGTTCGGAGCTGGACTGGTGAATGCCTTACATTTGTCTGCACAAGTGAAAAGAAAGCCCCACAGTCCTGACGTTTGGAATGGGATTCATCAACCCTATAATCAGAACACTAAAAGTTAGGTATCTAAAATGGGGCTAGTCTCCCTTTGCTTCCTTAAGGGAGAATATTTCACTCCTCAAAGCAGTTTTTCTGACCAGTCTTGAGACACGATGTCTGGTATATAAAAAGGTGACCTACCAGTCTGATCTGCCACACGTCATCTTCTCACCTGGGCCCACACATTTTTGTGGCAGTGTTATATTTACGATATACTTCAGAGAAAAAAAAAAAAATTCTAATTCACTCCACAGTTGGAATAGGGACAACGGTCCAGTGACTGCAAAAGGGCTGCTGTGCCAATGCGTCTCCTGATTACTGAGAGCTATGTTAGTACAGAGATGCCTTCTGCCTTTCTTCTAATGTATACTGGCAGAAAAACTAGCAAGAATTCAATCCTAATTTAGTGCAATTTCTTGTGCATATATTTACCCGTACTAAACAGCAATATTTTATGCTTAAAGGACAGAATTTTCCCTCATTAACCCTGCAGAGGTCAGTGGGATGCACAGAAACTCTAGTAAGCATTAATTTTGTATCATTCCCATGCAGCAGTTTTATCAGGCATTTCCAAGATGCAAAACACTGTCATATGGAAATGCATTCACCAAAATGATATTTTCACAGTATAAAATGTTTATTACGAAGACGCATGCCTCATAGTACGTGTTCAATGTTCGAATGCACATTTTGTAAGGATTTTTCTTTTTGACCTGTTACTTTGCTCTTTTTTTCAAAAAAGTTGATTCATTGTTATTAAACAAAACCAAAGAGGTGAAGAAAACGACATGTGGCAGCTCTTTTTGTTGCTATCATCTTGTTTTATTTTTTGAATGCCTCAGAAGGTGGCTATTGTACTTTTATTGAGCAAGGAATAGAATCCCTTTAAAATCCAGGTGTTGACCACATGTTTATCAGACTTTCCATAAACAACAAAGAGTTTTTCTTTCCATATGTGCTTTCTTTGTGAAAATCCAACTGAGCCTTGCAAATATGTTAATCCAGGTCTGCAAAATCTTCAAGCTCTTGATTTGATTCATGCATGCTAGCAAGGGTCAAACTGAGGGGAAATAGTGAAGCGGCATTTCCTCTGAGGTGATTGTACTGTTCATGCCTTTGTACATTGCTACCAGCGTAAAATGGTGGAAGGTCTTCATTGCTGAAGATTAAAAGTAACTTGTTGTTTCTAAACTAAACATGCTAAGATGCAAAATTCAGAACCAAGTTGAAGCTTTATCAAATTAGGTGTTCAGATACAGTGATTGGAATTTGCTGCAGATATAAAAAACGTTCAGATTTAGATTTTTCAGCTGTTCTTGTGTTTGTTAAGCATTGATTTTTGAGCATACTGTGAGGCTGAAAAAGAGCCATATTTTAAAAAGAGCCCTCTAATTTTGTACATCTTATCACAGTCCTGCTTGCCAAGGCAATAAACTCCAGATGAAAATAATGGATTTTGGACATCCAACAGCAGTTTCCTGCTCCTGGGAATCTCCATTTCTGTAAAATATTAGTTTGTAGTTGTATTTATTTAATTTGCAATCCTTATATAAATGTACATAATGTACATATAAAAAAAAAAGAGAATGCAGAAACAGAACACAGTAATAAAAATGGATTTTTTTAAGACATAGCATAAAAGAACAAGCAGCATAGGTCTTGAACTTACAGCTCCTGCATCAATGTTTGCAATAATAAGAATCATTATTTAATGAATTGTTATCCTTCCTACAGCTCCCAAACAGGTACTCTACAATAAAAAGGAAGAAAGTACATCTTCCCCTAAAATGACGGTAAGAGAAGAAGATGAAGCTTTGAAAGAGTAAAGCTATAACAAGAAAGTTATGCAGTTATTTGTTGTTTATTAGATATGTTTATTAGATATGGCAAACTAATACCCTTTTAAAAAGGTAGCTTCCTTCTTTCCTTCCTTCCTTCCTTCCTTCCTTCCTTCCTTCCTTCCCTCCTTCCTTCCTTCCTTCCTTCCTTCCTTCCTTCCATGAATAAAATTCTTGGTTTTGAGGGACTTAGTCAAAATCAATTGGTTGTAGAACACCTACTTACCTGAGGGTTGCAGGATCAGGCAAATTTGGGGTGAATTTTTCTACATTGTGTTTGGTGCTTCATCACATGTGAATGTGAGAGAAATTTGTACTACTTTATCTAATTAACACAGCAAACCTTTCAAACACTGTTAAAATTTAATTGGGCTTCTTACTTGGTAATTTGGAGCAGTGGTAGTTTATTTTTCTCTTACAATTGATTTCTAAAAATATTTTTCCTTAGCTCTTGGTGTTTATTTCAGCAAAGAGGCCAATAGGATTAAGTTTTCAAAAGTAGTGCCTTAAGGTATTTAGATGTATGGGTTGTTTTTTTTTAAGTGAAATCATTTCATGCCGACAGCTGAGATTAAACATTTTTAAAAGTTCATTGGCTGTGTAATCATCTGATCAGTAACACACCAGTCTAAAGTTTTTATTATAGATTAGTGTTTCCTTGGCTCGATAATGGAATAAATATGTGTATTTAGCATTTATAATGCAAATCATTGTTATTCCTTTAGAATATGCCATCATTCAACAGTTAAATGTGTCCACAAAATAGAGAGCACAGTGGAGAATTGTGCTGATCCTGAAATGGACTGACTGACATGTTCCTGAGATCTGTAAAAACCGAGTGATTAGTGGTTTTAATCTCTTGGTGAGTTCGGTTCGTTCTTTGGTTTTTTGGGTGGTAGGGTCATTTCACAGGGCATATTTAGACCCTGTAATCTAAATCTTTGCTGATTAGTTTCTCTAAAAAGCAGCATAGAAATTTCCTTGTCAGTATAGGCAACACTGAATAACTGAAGAGGAAATTGTTCTTATCCTTTGTGATTTGGACCTGAACTCCAGGTTAATCGTGAATACAGAAGCCTTTGGACTAAAAGGTAGAACTAATGTTTTGTTATCTATGGTGACATGTCCTCTCTTCTGAAAAAGGTAATATTTTCTACAAATAGGCAACAGGCACATGGCCTGTTGGATCAGGTTACATCAGGTTATGTTGTGTTACATGATATGACATGCCCTGCAGTGACCTGAGGCAATGTCATCTTGTGTTACCTTGGTAAGGAAATACTGTTCTTTATTAAGCAAGTGAAGAGAAGGCTAATCATCTCTAGTCATAAGGAATTTCTGTGCTCTCTGTAGGCAGAAGCAGTTAATGGCAAGTCGTCTGTTCTTCTGATTTTCTTTTGGCTAATTCTAGGGAGTCTAAACCCCATATGAATCATGTCTTACTGTTATTTACTAGTTGGCACGTATTTCACAAATCTAATTTAATATACTCCAGAGTACACAGAGAAAAGAAATTCCTGTAGTGCTACAAAGAGGTGTAGTACTTGGAGAGTGAATAGACAATAGCACCTATTTGGTTAGGGAAATGAGAAATTTTGTAAAAGGGATATTAAGTAATCTTCTTAGATGGAAATGCCTAGTGTTGGAAGCCTAACTATTTATACATTTTTATGCATCGACTGGTCATTATTACTCTTCTACAGTTCCTATAAACTTCTTGCTTAAATAGTACATTATAAAAATGAGCATACTGTAACTGCGAAGTATGATAAAACTGTGTCTACAGTGTGACCCTACCCATTACTTTATCAGGATAGGTACTCTCAATAAGTAAGTCTTGAGTTATTGCATTACGGGATATTTTCAAAAGAACCCATTGTATTTGGTCATTCCATGTAATGATCTTTAATATTATTTCCTATTGATACATTCAACATGTAACTTCACTTTTAAAAGATTTGCACAAAGAAAGTGAACACTGTTACACAGGTACAGCTATCTACTGATTTTACAGTAAATTACTGGTGCGTGGTACAGAATGTAACCTCTTGGTTATATTCTGCAGTAAAAGGAATGGGTTAGAGAGGTTTTTATGCAAATTAGTAATGCTCTGTGTTGGAAGCCTAATTGTACTTTTTGTTGTTGGACAAGTCAATACTGCTTTAATACACATTTTATAAGCTTCTTGCTAAAATTGTATATGAAAGGGATTAGTTCCCATAGATGAAAGGTATAATCTTAACAATGAGGCCACGTAAGCAGAATGGTTGAAGTACTGATAAAGGATTTGTTAGCTCCAACACAGAATAAGTCTTATTAGTCTTATTAGTCACCACTATTTGACCCACTGCAGTTCATTGTACAAGTCACATATACTCAGTGATGGAATGAACAACAGCTACTGTTACTGTATTCTGGTCAGATACAATAAATAGAAATATGTGAAGTACCTTGCTGTAAACCAGAAACAACATAAACTACTTTTCTTTAGTTATTCTTGGATGGAGAAAAAAAAATCATTTAAAAAATGAGCTGCTTTATAAAAACTGCTAGGTAACACATCATGAAGGAGGCTGGAAAAGAAGGTCAAGGTTCAGGTTTAGCTTGCTGTCTCACTTGATCTAAATCTTCCCACACACTCAACAGTGCTCATTATCACAAATAATAAAATTCAGATGTTGAAGAACAAGAGTTCAGTTCATCAGAGGAAAATATGAAGAAAATTATCTTCAACATGCAAGTTTCACGTTAGAAAAAAAATGACAGTTTTTGTGCATGTTTTCCTGGACAATCCTCGCTTTTTAAGTTAAAACATATAAAAACCTTTTTTTTTTTTTTTTTTTTTTTTTCTACAGCAGTGGTGACAGAAATAGTGAAGAAAAATGGAAGTATAAGAGTCAACTTTTAACTAAGAGCTTCCAAGAAAAAGGAAGACAGTCCTACAAAACAGAAAAAATGAGAGGTATTAAAAAAAAAAAAGGTGATACTTAACAAAGATTTCTTCGTATTCCCCAGCTTTAAAGAATTCGCTGAAATATATAGGAATGACTGAATTGTGATAGCATACAACACAGAGACCAGAGCAAAGTTCGACTGTAGATTTGGTGGGGCTTGTGTGGTCTTCAGTTATGTCCTTTTTTCTTCCCTCATATGCTGGATCATGCAGTCCTAATGGGAGGGTGAACAGACTCTTAATCCTCATCCTCTTCACCAAAACCATGCCCAAAGAAATGTGTTAAATTATATTATCATTTCTAGTAAATCCAAGCTACAAATTATATACATGGTCCTATCTCTACAATGCTTTTATTGATTTCTACCCTTCTCTACAGGACCTTGTGCTGGAGAAAGTATTAACTCCCCATATCTAGAATACTTTTTGGAGGGGCTTTTCCTTTAAACCATGCTAACTGATCTCTTCCAGTATTTTGTTATGTACACTGTGTCTGTCAGGCTTACACATTATAGCCTGTGTAGCCACACCTTTTAGACCAAATTATCATCTGTCATATTTCTAGGGGTGCTGTTACTCAGCATTTGCAGATTCATAGGTGCACATTTGGTCTTTTTTTTTGTCTCCTGGAAAGAGTTCTATCTGTGTGCCTCTGGTACAAATTAGTATTTACCATCAAACTGCTTATTAGTTTGTCTTTGCTATAAAGGTGTCCTAGATAGGCAGGTATCCCTTATGTTCTGTCCTGTCCTTATAGTTTTCCCATGCTAGCTTTTCCTTTTTTTTTTTTTTTTTTTAATTTGTACTTTTTGGCTTGTTTTAGCTTTTGGTCTAGATTTCCAAAGAAAAACTACTTTTCTCTGAGTCTGAACACACTTGCACTCATACAGTCCCAGTGCTACTGAAAACAGAAAGCATACAATGGCTATTTGTGATAATAACGCTTTCAGTTCAAGACTCAAATGAAGCATTTCAGGGCAGGAATTGAGTATGTTGTGCAATATGAGCTTTTGGAAAACCAGAGGATAAGACGATATCAAATTGTCAGAGAAATTGAAGACATTCTCCACTCTTTTTAGCAATATAGATAAGGCAGTCAGCAAAACAGATATTTATGGGAATGAGGTGGAGAAGGACAAAGGGGAAGATCAGCAGAGTTTGCTTAAGCCCTGTGCCTCTTCCTCATAGTGCAAACAATTGTTCTTTTTACGTAACTTTAACAATTTAAAAGACAGTGACGTGGTTTGACCCAGGTAGATGCAGGAAATGCCACACGGCCTCTCACTCACCCTCCTACCTCCCAGGAGTGGAGGAGAGAATTAAAGGGATAAAGGGA
>NW_010145279.1:587-11263 GCF_000699245.1 Pterocles gutturalis | reverse complement strand
CTTCGAATCTAGTTTAAAGCTCTCTCTCTGAGCCCTGCTAGTTCCTGTGCTAGGTTTCAATATGAGATGTGTAGAAACTTGTAGTTTATTAAATTAAGTGGGTCAGCAGGATTGGTCTTTGTGGTTTCATATCAGAATTTTGCAGATTAAGATAAATGACACTAGGAGGAGACGAATATTTTACAGCAGAAGATTGGAGGAGGGAGGTTGTCTGGCCAGCTAGCAGAGGAAGAGGCTGTGTGCTTGGTCAGGACCAGCAGCCTTTCCTGGGCTCCCGTCTGTTTGGGAGCAACTGGGGAATGAAAAAACACTTTTAAAAATGTGGTGCCATTCTGGGCTTGTCACCAGGTATGGCACTGCTGTCCCATCCCAAACTAGCCTTTATGGAAATTCAGAAGTGATGCAGCAGAAATATGTAAAGACTTCAAATGTGTGCTTCAGTGATGATGGAAGATAAACCATTGAAACCACGTGCTTATTGAGCACCAACATGACATTTCATCCATTAGAAACTATTCTTGTGAGCAGTGTTTAATCCTGTTTTAACACTTAGACTTGCAAACTTTCTTCTGCACCTGCAGCTTCCTCAGGTGTCTAAATAGGGGATTTATAGTTGCGTTAAAGTACCTGTGACTGAGTGTCCTAATAGGTTTCCTAGCAATTGGGATTTCTGAAGTCAGCAGACACTGTAGCAGCTTTACAGCAGCTCAAGAATTCACAGCTTTCAAAAAATTTTTAAATGTCAAATATATTTCTAGAAATCAGTCCAATGATGGCAGAAATTAAGTCCCTTTTTGCAGCTCTGGTAATTTCAGAGAGTATGATCCTATTATTTGTGTAAGCTTTGGCTGATGGTCTGCCAGATCCCCCTTTGTGGCTCTCTGTCCTTTGCAGACAGGCAAACGCGCACACACTAACAAGATCCAGTCATTCTGTGCTCTGGAGAGGCTGTTAAAAATGTAATTATGCAATTGGATTTCCTGTGGATCATGCAAAGAGATAAATGGTGTACAAGCCACATCATTATTGATTCATGCACCATTTGCCTCTTAGCTCACTCAGAGAAATGCAATTACTGTTGTTCCACTTCATTTAAAAGAATTGCAACTTTTCAGCAGTGCAAACAGCTATTGTGTCTGAATTTATATTCTTTCTGGGCCAAACCTTAATGTGTTGGTTTATGTTTTCCTGATTGCAACCAAACAAAACTTTAAAAGGGTTATGAAGCTGTATCTTTCCTGTTACTATTCTCCCCGTGCTGCCCTACAAAACTACAGAGCGTTTTCAAAATGCAAAGTGTAGCATACTCATTTCCATCATTTATAATATATATTATTTTTACAGTTGTATAAGTGACTGTATTGAATGCAGTGTTTTGCTGATTTAAGGGTAGAGATGGATTTTAGGCTCCATGGACACATTTGCAATTTCCATTTCTTTGAAACCATGCAGTAAGCAGGTAGTAATCTCTAGATCCCGACACATTTTCATGAAGCTACAAGTTCAGGCCTCTCAAATCTTGTTGTGGAAGAAGAATTTGATTAAAAACATTAGCTATCTTACATTTTGGAGAACTTAAATAGTAGCAAGTGTTTAAACTCAGAAAACTTGGATAAAAGTATGTGGTAGTGCAGTTCTCTCTGTACATGCAGGGAGGAACACTAATGGTATGGCTGCAAAAGAGCCTTCACATCATGTGTGCTGGGCTGCCGAGTGTTCTCAGTATTTGACTTGTCCAGATTTTCCTGGAGCAGACAAAAATTACACCACTGCCTTAAACTGGAGGAAAAGGGATGATAGTAAAGATCCTGTTTGTTGCTGTTTCTCAAGTTGAATATAGAATTGCCTTTTCTGGAGTAATTTTTACGATGTCTGAAGTGCTATGGTATTATTTGGTGTAGTAAGAATGCAATTATAATAGATTTGCTCTGAAGCTTGGTTTTTCCAACAGTTTTCGTTGGTAAGGAAATAATATAATTCAAGCATGTGTCTATGATGGCTTATCCTGAAAGAGCTGGTGTCGCTGCGATCGTGTGCCCATGTCTCGGAGCAAGATGGGTCCGAGCAGCGAGAGCTGTGAGTGCTCTGTCTTGCTGCTCTTCGTGGTTCCTGGGTTTCCAAATGTTTTCTGCACCGGGGGTGGGAAGTTTAAGCTATTTCTTCTGTGCTGACTCCTTTTGGAAGTAGGAATCCCAAATGGCACTGAAGAAAATGCAAAAGCAGCACTTTGGAGCCAGCCAACAGTAGCTCTTCCTCAGACTCTGCTGCGACATTAACAGAGACTGTCCTCAGAGGTATCTTTTGGTGTTAATTCCAAACTCAGTCCTCCAGGGAAGATTGGGCTGCAGATCATAATGCACTGGATTTTGAGAACAAGTTTTCTTCTCCGAATATGAGTCATACTTGGAAATATGTTTCGTAATCAGGGAGAGAAGTAGTTTTGTTCAGAAATGTTTTTCCTCTCAAATAGAAGACACCAGGGAGAGTTTGTTTTGTGCTACAGTAATTTCCCTACTGTTTTTTGTTCTGTTTCATTTACCCTCTTGAAAGCAACTTTTTAAATGACTCATCATAGTAAGAAGGATTATGCAGGCAGCAGCTTTTCCTTCCTGGAAGTTTGGCAAATTTGTCATTTTAATGGGGTTTCTCTGATATAAATGAGGAAAGAAACTGGCCTACAGCTGAGCAGTGATGGGGAGCACTGGTGCTACTGGAGGAGCCAGAACAGGGCCTGGATCACTGGGGTTTTGTCTCCTGGGTGCTGGTGTCACTGAGAGGAAAAGGTGGATAGCTTGTTGTTTTTTAATTTATTTTATTTTAAATAAATGAAGCGGTTAAAATGCTAAAATGATAAAACACTCAGCAAACAGTTTCTGTTTTGGCCTAGATTTCTTCTCAATAAAATTATGTGTTAAAGCCAGTCTATACAGAGGTGCTTTGACTTGACAGAGGGCAGTGGGACTTCACCAGTGACTTTGAAAGAAGTAGAGCTGGGGTTAGGGCTAAATGTGTGGTTTCATTTTATCATGCCAAGATCCCTCATTTTTCTTATTTATATTCAAGGAAAAAGCCATCTACCAAGTTGTTTTCTCAAAATATTGCCACTTGACAATATTTTATGAGAAGAAAACTCCGTAAAACTCATGAAAGTTCTACAGTCAAAATTTCAGCTTCATTTTTGGCTTTGTTTTGTCCTTGCTGATATTTTAAGACATTGAACACAGTTACAAATCTTTATATTTTCAAATCTGTATATTTCAAAATAAGGCAAGTCCAGACTGAATTAACGCGAACTGCTTTGCCACAGCCTGCTTCTTGTGCTTGTCCTGTCAGGTCAGTCTTCTTCATCTGCCCTTTTCCCAGAGAGGTAAAGTGGTGTAATTTATAAATCCAAACAGCTACTGCTTTACGCAGGGAGTTGCCAAAGGACTTCATTCCAGAGTATCTTGGAATACAGCCAATATATATAGTCTAGCTTTTTCCAGACTGTGTAGGAGATTTCACATAAATCTATAAAGAGTTGTTCTGTTAAAAGCCACAATATGCAATTCAGTTTTTGAATGACACATGATTCTTACTAGTGAAAGGTTAGTAAATATTGTATGAGCCCGGTCTTGGGGTACTGAGACTTGGAGAAATAGTTGCACACACTATGGGTAAAACTAATGCAGTAATAGAATATGCAAGGAGGATGGCTTAGCTTCTGGGGATGGCTTTAGGAGAGGAGTGAGCTCAAGGAGACTGAAAGCTTGCGGTTGTATTCTTTTGATTTTGGGTACGGGGCTAATTCCTCTGAAGTAGAGTGAAGCTTCCTGTAAGTGCTGCCAAAAAGGGTCACCCTGTGATTTGGCTGTAAAGGAGAAATTAAACTCTGTTCTTACTGTGGTGCCACTCCCTGTATTAGCTGTAAAGAAGGGCAAGCGTGTGTGCTGGGAAGGGTAACGCTCATCTCTGCTCATTTAAAGAAGCTTTCTAATGTTGCATGCCAGTGTTGAAAACCAGTTCATGGTGCCAAGAGAAACACTGGACAGTCCAGGAGATAGTGTCTCCGAGAGGCATGCTGCGTGCCGCCAGCTGTCTGAGGGTTCGAGGCTTGGCATAGACAGGTGTGTGACACCTCAGTCCTGGCCCTCTTGTGTTACCAATTTTAACTGAGCAACATTTATACAGCCAGGAATTTTGTTCTGTAACAATATTTTCCCTGCCTGCCTCTTGAGTCCTGCTCTCCTTGCAGTGCTGATGGGCAGCAGCTGTCTGATACTTAGCACCATGGTGTCTTCTCTCCTTTCTGGCCCATGCATGGCTATAATGAATGTGCCTATTAGTGAACAATATGTGAATTTGCCACAGACACTACTGTCAGAGTGACATCTGCTTTTTCTTCTGAGCTGTGAAACACTGTCTTGCTCACAGTTATTTCTGTGACCATTTTCTTCTTGTATGTGGAGTCATGACTATACACAAATGTCATGCTTTCAGTGTACAAACAGATCTTCATGTAAAATGGCAAACAGCACCCAGGGGAACCAAGCAGATGAGTGCATGAGCTTTTATGCTTTACTTCTAAGCTCTGGTGTATGTTAGTAAAGAGCTTTCAGTTGTTCTGGAGCATTGATGTTCCCGGTGACTGACAGCATTTTTTCTTCCTCCCATTTTCTTCTTCTGTGTTAATAACTGAGTTCCATTCCTGCATGTTTGAGGCAGTTTGAGAGGCAGCAGGATGTGACGAATGGGAGATTGCAACCATGAGCCGGCAGCGGCCAGCCTGAGCTGTAAGCTGGCTGGAGGAGCGTGCAAGGACAGAGCAGCACTTATGCTGCTCTGCAGGTAGCTAACCTAACCCAAGGGTGGAAGCACAGACTCACCTATGAGGATGCAGTGGTCAAGGGAAGAGTTGCATGTAGACCTTGTTTCTGTTTTGTTTTGGCTGATTGCTTTGAGTTTTCTCTGTTTTAAAAAAATAAGCTTTTTTTTTTTTTTTTTCATTCAAAACCATACATGGTAGGGAGCTTGCTGTAAGGAGATAGTTTAGGTAAATCCACCTCAAAGCCTGGATATAAGTCAGGATCCCTCCTTGCTATTGTTTCCCCCTTTATTGGCAGTGATAGCTCTCTGGATGCACTAATTTCAAAACCTCCTGGGTAATCCTGTTATTGGCTCAGGGAGAGAATGATGATCTGTATGCAATTGGTAGCATGGTATTACAAACTCCAGTAATTGCACCCAAGTGTTATCTTAGAATGATGTAAAAAGGATGTGAAAGCACCAGGCTGGTGTAACATTGCAGCGTGGCTGGAAGCAGATGCTTAGGTAGGTATGTGTGCTCTGAGGGCTAAAAGCGTAGAACATTTAAAAAATATACTCTCTTGGTCATTCATGTTGTGCAAAATTATGTTTTCCATATCATTGTGAATAGTCAGAAGAAAGTACTGCAAATGTTCTGTTTTAAAGCTGTAGAGAGTATTTTATTCATTGAGAGGCAGCAAAATATCTGTTAAACTAATATCTGTTAACATGCAAAGTTAACAAATAGCATTAAGTTGCTTCCCCTTGGAGTTGGTGTTAGCATAAAAGACTGATATCCTCCCTGGACTAACTGTAAATGATTTACCATTTTCATCAGTTCAGGATGATGGACTAGATGAGCTTTTTCGATCTCTTCTAGTCCCATCTGTGATACTCTGATACACATCCTCCTCTTGGAATTGAGATTGTATCTCAGCACTGCCTGTGCTATCAGTGGGGTCACATTTCAGAATAAAAACTCATGATCTGAGTTACTTTCTGCAAAAGATTTCACATCTGAGAAAACTTTCCTTGCATCTGACGAGTGGATGCTGCTGGTCTTTAGGCTTGCACCTGAATTTCTTCCTTGGCAGCAGATGAGAATGAAAACCTTGTTCTGCCAAGAAATGGCCTTTAGCTGTTTATTGTTGAAACTGGTTTTAATTTTTGTGTTCTGTAGATAAGTGAGCCAGAATGAGTAAATAGCAGAAAAATATTTATCTTCTGCCCCTTGAGTTTATGGAAGTTCTTATCTGGCAAAATCAACACGGGTCATACAATTAATTTAAAACTACCATCCAGTCCAAAACCTATTTTCAGGTAACCCATGAATAACAAGTGTTTGTTTTGTGTACCCAGCAGCCTGGGTTTTCTTCCAAAGCATGAGGCACTTGCCAGGCACATGTGCCGAGGTTGACATTATTAGTTTCATTTTCTTGACTGATTTAATTTGTTGCATTCAATACTTTTCATTGAAATGCAGGTATGCATGGTATATTTGTGTAATGTGTATGTTATATAGGCATTTATGTGCCTTGCCTAAATCAGAGTAAAATTTCCCAAAATAGATGTTGACCCTTGATTTACTATGTGTGCTTAGTATAGACTCTATATTCCCTGTCTTGGAATGGCTGCAGTGTGTGTTTGGGAGTTGTCTGTCCATTTTAGACTCCTTTGGGCAGTCCCTGGAGTGTTTTTGTGTGAGGAAGAGACGGTTCCTAAAGGGATGTTCTTTAGGACACGCTGATGCTGTGGCTGTCCCAGCTCCATCTGGCTGCAATCAGCGCTGTCCTCTTTGTGGGGAGAGCTTGATGAAAGAGCAGCTATCAAAGCCAGTGCATTACAGCTGCTGAATCTTGCTGTTGTAAGCTGTGTGTTTGGAACACTGAGGGAGAGGCAGCTTGCTGCATGTATGGTTTTGGGCAGCTTTTTTCTGGAGGCCTAATGTTGCTATGGGATGTCCATCCTCTCTCCTTATTGTGGGAGTCTCTGATTTGCAGTGTTGCAGCTTCAAACAAGTTGTCACGATACCGACATCTTGCATTTACAACCCACGTCGTAGTGTAAGGATTCTTTCGTGGTTTTCCTGCAAAATGTTGTGGGCTAAAATGCAACACGACCTATTTATACTCCTGAAACTAGAGGAGGAATCAATTATTTTCCTTGTGAGATATTTGGTCAGGACAAAATAGCTTTGAAAATATTTATTTTTTGCTTTAGCTATTTGTTGTGATGTCTACTCTTCAGTAATGGAGGTGATAACCTTCTTATGAATTGGAACAAAATAGGAGAGAGAAAGGATAGGTTTTCTAATGGCTTGTATCCAAATTAAAGACCAGAAAACTTCCACTGATGTTCTTCCTTCTTTGATTCTAAGCATGCCAATGATTTTTTTTTTTTCCCCGTAATTGACGGTTTATGCAAAATTGAGATTCACATGGTGAATGCTTATCTAGTATCCTCCACCCCACTTTTCCTTGGTCCTTGCTATCAAAGGACCTACGTAACAGGGCAGCTTTTTGGATCTAGCAGAAAATAGTGGGGGACAATGTCTTGATTAGCATGCTGGGTCTAATTGCTTCTAGACCATAAAACATTTGGGAGATGTTGTGCATTTTTTGGACACTAAAAAACTATATTTGGAGATTTGGGGGTTCCTGAATGGTTCTAAGCCTCTGTTTTCTGTATAGGTCACCTTAAAAGAGGTTTAGTTAAAAAACAAGCAGCTATGACAGCTATCATATGATTTTCCTGTGTGCAGAAAGAGGATTTTTACATACAGTTCCTACAAGCCATAGAAGCCAATGGAAAGCAGGTTCCTGGAAGCACATTTCTAGGTATACGGAGAATCATAGAATCATATAATCATAGAATCATTAAGGCTGGAAAAGACCTCAAGGATCATCAAGTCCAACCGTCAACCCACACCACCTAACTCACTAAACCATGTCCCTAAGCACCACATCTACATGTTTCTTGACACCTTCAGGGACGGTGACTCCAACACTTCCCTGGGCAGCCTGTTCCAAAGCCTGATAACTCTTTTGGTGAAGACATTTTTTCTAATATCTAGCCTAAACCTCCCCTGGTGAAACTTGAGGTAATTTCCTCTTGTCCTGAATTTCAGGACCACGTTGAAGTCTTTATTATGTTGTATGAATAGTGGGATCATTTGTGTTAGACATAGTGAATTGTTGCCTTCTCAGCCCAAAGGTGAAAAAGCCAATCTGAAGTAAAGCTAAATGAGCAATGAACCCCACTAAAAGCAGCATACAAGATCCTGGAGGTACAAACTGAAATTGCACCGAATGAGAAAGAGGCGTACAGCAACCCCATCACTTGCAAGCAGAGATAAGCATCCTTTGTAGGTGACAGGTCTGCAGCACAGTGAGGGTGCTGGTGGCAGCTCGCTGAGCGGCAGCACCTGCAGGACAGTGTTTTACAGTCTGCATCAAACAGGGTCTGTGCCTGTGTCTTCCAAACCTTGCCCTGTTTTATCCTTGTGAGGTTCTTTCAAGCTATGCTGCATCCAGGGTGAATCTTTAAACAAATTTGGAAAATCCTGTGAGTACAAAGGGCTTTCTTGGCTGAAAGGAATTTCCAAGCAGATTCAGTTAAGTTGTTTAAAGCTGTGTGTTGTTCTTGCATATCCTTGTTGCTTTTTTTTATAAATCCATACAAATAACTGATGGGTCACCAAGTTAAGGTGTTGTGTAAGTCTGGGCTACTATAAATGTATTAAAACATTTAAAACAGATCATTCCTGCATATTGCATCTTATATGCACATATATATCCACACATGTATACACACATATAGACATATATTTAAAAAAACATTTTTGTGCCTTTCATCCTACTTTTCTAACTTTTCACCTTCTATTCAGTTGGAAATGCCTATGAGCAAATCCTGCCTATCTTATTGGTGCTGATTACTACACTGCTAAATCCAAATCAGTTCACACCTCCTTTTAAAATTGTAATTATTTTCCTACAAATTTTAACAAGTCTTCTAGTTTTATTGTGTTGGGAAAAAAACCAAAACCCCACTAAACTCTAAAGCAGCAAAAAGACAACTTATCAGGGCCTGTTGGTAGAGAGCAAAATCACCTTTGTGTGTCATTGGCTTTGTTTGTATTTATGTAAGGGAAAAATCAGGTTAACATCATTCAGAAATTAGTGAGTTTCTATCAGTATGTAGAAACATGACACATCTCTATGCATTAACAAGAGAAAATCCCAGGATATTATTTTGCTTTTGACAGTACCCATCCTGCAATATGCTTGTTTTGGCTGCATGTTCTCTTGTTTGCAGGAGCTGGTGTGAAGTGTTCGGGCTCTTGAGTCTGACTTGCTACTTGGTGCCAAGGTGGGGAGCGTGGGGAAGAAAAACCAGAGCCGTGGTACTGACAGTAGGCACATGGAAATGGAAATCCAGCAGTGATGCGTGAGCTTCCCACAACTGCCAGAAATGGGTGCCAGGATGTTCTCGGTGGCTCAGGATTTTCTTGGCTCCCGCTCCTTCCCCTGCGCTGCCAGCAACGTGCATTTAGCTCAGGCCAATGTTGGCAATTCCGTTCCAAGAAGAAGGTAGGATTGTTGTGGACCTCCTATGAATTTTATCTTCGTAAAAGCCTCCAAATGTGGAAAGAAACAAACTGATTTTTCTGAGGAATCTCTGAATGAATAATGGAGGGTTGGCATGTGGAGTTATAGGTTTGCCATCTGGTAGTACAGCCCCTGGCAAATTGTAGCACATTGTCGTTACGGCGAGTAAATGCTATTTGCTGAAATGGACTGTTATTTCATTGCTTTAGCACTGAGCAGAAGCGTGGAAAATGATGAGCAATTTACTGGAGAGTTTTTGATGCGAGTATCTCTTGTATGGAGAAGAGGCCTAATGGAAGCAATGAGTTCTTTAGAACAAAATTAATGGGCCACCATAAAAAAGTGTTTAAATTCTCTGCTGGTTTAAGTTTATCTTACTAAAGTTCATTCTTTTCCATTCAGGCTATGCATTTCTGCAAGATGTGCTTTTTTATTCCATAGGGATCAGCACAGGACATCGTATTAGTATGGCATGGGGTACTGTTTGTAAGCTCTCCAAGGATGCTTGTTGAAGATTTGTTTCTCCAGGAAGTGAAACTAAGCCACTACAGCTAAAATAACTGTGCATGCCTTTTATTTTACTGAATTGAAAAGTGACTTTTCAGTCCTGGCTGACAGTTCCAGCTGAGAGCCATTGGGGAGATGATGTGGCAGCTGTCTCTGCAACAGGACTGACAACCTGAGGGAAGTATTATGAATAGGCATATGGAAGGAGGGAGATTACAGACAGATGACGGTCCGCATAAAAAAAGACAAGGATGGGAGTGAAAGGAAGATGAGTAATGGGTGAATCATTTGTTAGGGACCATAAATGATGTAAGAGGTTGAGGAAACAACAGCTTGGTATTGTAAAGGTTTGGTGGGAGGAGGCCTGGGAGCAGCAAGTTGCATATAAGCTGTATTGATGTCTGTGCTCTCTCTGAGTTAAGCACTGGAAAATGTTTCTTCTTGTTTGGTTGTTTGACAGTGCTGGCAAGATGCAGTGCATCGATGTACATGGTGAGATCAAGTCTGGAGAACTCCTAATGCAAGTTTGCAGGACAAATAATTGAGAAAAATTTAAATGCGGTAGAAAAGAACTGGAGGCGCTACTGATAACAGGGAAGGAAACGGACTGGGGACTTCGATTTTTTTGAAGCAAGATCTTGCTCCACAAAGCAGAAATTATTGGTTTGTTAAACTGGAATTTTCAGTTTATTTTTTTTCTTCCCCCATGGAAAAAAGACAAAGCAAGACACACTAATGAACTTTTCAGTGGCATTGTTAACCTGTTTTTTTTTTTTT
>NW_010145279.1:0-556 GCF_000699245.1 Pterocles gutturalis | reverse complement strand
TTTTTTTTTCTCTCCTGGCTGCTTATGAAAAGTGCTGAATTGCTGGCTGCCTGTTTGCTGAAGTGGTGTGGAGTCAGCTTTGACATTACTGCACCCTCAGGTCACCTCCAGCATGTTTCTACCTGGCCAGCTGCTGCGTTGGACTATTAAAACTTGATACTTATTTGGTATTGAGCTTCTCTCAGAAGTCTTTTAACAAGCGTGTCTATTAATGAGAATTGTCCGAGCTCTTGGCTGCTCTACGGCTGTTAATTTATCTTGTGTAGGATATCTCACCACTGCCAGTACTAGTTAGTGACAGATTTTCAGCTTGATGTGGAAATGTGGATGAAACTTTTTATCAGTGCTTTTGCTTGGATGTCAAACATGGTATTTACATGAAAGAAGTGTAGTAATAAAGGATTGTTTAGCTTTTGCCGTAGATAGCTTCTGATAAGACTGTTTCTGACTTTCTCATGAACCACCCTGTATTTGTGACACCTTTTGCTACTAATAAAAAAAATGCTTTCAAGTCTAAAGGGATCAGTATTCCCTTTCTCATTAATAATTAATTAAT
>NW_010145278.1:0-846 GCF_000699245.1 Pterocles gutturalis | reverse complement strand
AAGAGCAGCAGACTGACTGCAGCCCCCCCTACTCCTTGCCCCCCTGTGCCGCTGGGGTGGGGAGAAGGTACAGAACAAAGACTTTGGGCTTTGGGAAGAAGGGGGGAAGTGGGGGAGAAGTGCCTTTTTAAGATGTGGTTTCTCTCTTTCAGTATCTTGCTTCTTGTTGTAAATAGTTAATAAATTCAGTTGTTTTCTTGTTCTTCATGAGTCTTGTTGGTTTCTTGCCCGTGACCCTAAGTGGTGAGTGAGACCCTCCCTGTCCCTGCCTCAGCCCACCAGGTGTTTAGCAAAGAACTGTCCCCGTGGTTTTATAAACCACGACAGCTATGCATTCTTAAACAGGACAGTAGGAACAATTGTCTGAAGAAATCACAGCTGTGTTCCTCCTTTAGAAAAGCTGCCTACCCAGGCCAATCTTACCTCATTGTCAATCCACAGATTTGTCAAACAGCAGTCAGATAATTGATTATTAAGAATTTCTAACTCAACAGTGAGACTCACTGTGCCTTGAGCTTTGCTGTAACTCAACTCAACTCCTGATAACTATAGTCCCAAGAGGTACACCTCCAGTCTTATTGGTGGCCTAGAGTAATTAATATTTTTTTGGACAAATTTTCATGCGGTACAGATTGTTTTAAATATCCGTTAACAGTCTGAGTTTGCAAAGCCCACATTTATTAGCTTGTGGTGAGCTTTGGGATGAGCAAGGTTTAAGAAAGGTGTGTACTGACTTTGGACTTAGAGTAAACTGAATGTCTCATTAGGAGATAAATACTTCATTGAATTAGCAGTGCTAATTGACAAGAAATATAGGATTGTCCTGGGTTAAGCAGAGAGTTAATT
>NW_010145277.1:0-11502 GCF_000699245.1 Pterocles gutturalis | reverse complement strand
CTAAAATTATATATATATATATATATATATTTACCAGTAGAGGAAATACTTAATCCAGACAATTTTCCTATACCCAAAAGAGAAAATGAGGGAAATGGGCACTAAGTAGAACTTTGCACAGTAATAGCTGCAGGGAACAGAGATTGATTGCCCTCTCAGTAATTAAAATCACATAATAAGCTTTCAGTCACCACCAATGCAATTATTCAGACTTCAGCAAGCGCACATTAAATGCTTGATAAAGTTTTTAGGTAACGATTGAATGCAGTGCTAAGGATCCTTTCCCCTTAAAACGGATGCAATTAAAGATCTCTGAGTAGTTATTTTCTCTTCACCAGCTGAATAAAATAATAACTGAAAATTCATTTCATTCAAACAAATTTTAAATTTTGGTTTGTTTTGTCTTTACCAAACCAGAAAAGAAGTGAAAAATAGTCACGTGTTTACTGAAGCATTACACTGAACATGAACAGAATATTTGATTTTCAGACACTTTAAGACAAGCAATGAAATGAAGAGCTAGAATTAATGATAGTTTAGTCACTCATCTTCTTTTATCCAATTTCTAGGGGTTAGCTAAATCCTCAAGAAGGCCAAAGGCTCATGTTCATTTCTGTGCTTTACTTGAGCAGATTTGATCTAATATATCTCAGGAAGCTTCCCTAAATATGTACCACACTGGTATAAATATCATCATCCTGCAGTGAGGTGTCCTTCCTCTGTTTTGCTGTTCTTATGTTGTTTCTTATTAATATTAAAAGACTTACTGAAGCAGAGACTGGAATGAAAATGTCCTACATCCTGTGAGAGTGCCCAGCAGATCAGGCTAGGTAGTCAAATAATTCACTCCTTCACATGATGGTTCAATGAATTTTAAATAGTTTATGCTGAGCACAGCAACTCTAACACACTGATAGTACTTCATTGGTGTGTGGCAGATGTGAGTTCAGATCCCTTCAGGCAGAAAGGCTTGATCCCTGGTCTCTCATGCAGTGAATAAGTGCCTAAGCTAGTGGATAAAAAGGAATGTTATTAACACCATTCCCTTAAATACATTTGTGTGGCTACAAATATTTGGAGAAATTGTATCACGTTCATGAAGAATTTCTAGTTGAAAGAAGCAATTTTTTCCAATGCAAAAGTTAGTCATGTAAAAATTAAAAGCTAACATGAGACGCTAAGTTGCATACAGGATCTCTAATTTTTTTCAGTGTTAAAAAATGTTTAGTTTCAGGGGTTCATCTTACTAAATGATTCACACTGTTCTGTGTGAGTTTTCCTTTCTTCTCTGTTAAAGTTCACTCCCCCAACGTTGTGCAGCATCAGTACACTGCATCAGCAGTTATTTTCTGTATGATGCCAGACCAGCAATGAAAATATTGAGTGGTGTAGGACCAATTACTGTCCTATGTACAACTCCTGAGACATACACTTCTCTGATAAAAAGACCTGTGAGTGTCTCACCTCAGCATCCCTTAGATTCCTGTGCCTGAATGCTATTGAAAATCTTGTTGGTGGCCTGAAAACTGTCTTCCAAGTGGATGGATTCCCATAAGACAAAACTTTCTCACCAGGACCTGCTCAGCAGGGCTTGCTAGGCACCAAAACACAGTGGAAAAAGACAGGATATACTCAACTATGTTAGAGAAGTGGTTCCTGCATTTCATTTCTAAACCATATGGACGAAGGAGTAGGAGAGAAGCTGTGCTGCTGTTAACCATGCCATGACAGTTTTGCCCTTCTGTCTCCATTATTGTCACTTTGGTCTCTCTCATCAGAAAATTATGCAAGGAAGGGGGGAAATGAAGATCTAAAACTCCACATACTTGTTATTCTGAGTTACTTCTATTGTTAATCTGCTGAAGTGCAGAATGGAAACAGTAGATAGCATTTTAAGTCTTTGTTCTGGTGCACATGCAACCCCCCCTAGCACTGCTTATTTTTTCCTGTAAAGGGACTTCTCTGGTGCTAGGCAGAAGAACGTTCATCCATGTCTGATATGTCTGCATGGTGTCACTGAAAATCAAGTCCTATACAAGAGACAAGGCTGTTCTTAAGTCACAGACACAATGATATTTCTCCATTTCCTTTTATTTTTTCTTTTCTTCTTGTATTTTTTTTTATTTGCCTTAGGGTATGCAGTGTAACTGTAAAATCTAAGAGACTCACAAGATCTGTGAGAATGTATTGGAACTGACAGAAGAGATGGCGTTGCCCTCTGGGACTTTCTAGCTTTGTCACACACTTTACAATGTAAATTATGGGTAAAGAA
Source organism: Pterocles gutturalis (assembly GCF_000699245.1). NCBI lineage: Eukaryota > Metazoa > Chordata > Aves > Pterocliformes > Pteroclidae > Pterocles > Pterocles gutturalis. The sequence goes on along the minus strand of NW_010145277.1, from coordinate 9,230 downwards.
GAAACAGTTTTCGATTTTAAATTAGAGTTTGGTAGGCCCAGTGGGAAGTCTCACCAGGTTCTGATGCACGATAAGAAGCAAGTTAGGTGGTTAATTCAGGAGTTTTACTATTTGATGAAGCAGAGGACTCAGCTACCAAGACAAAAATTACTCCAGAAGAGGCAAAAGCTCATTTCCACTGACTTTGCATGTCACATTCACTGAATGACAATTATGGACAGAGCAAAGTGTGTGTCCAAAGTACAGTGGTACATGTTCCATATGCTTTTGCTGAAGTTATCATGAGAAGTTTTTATTTTTGATATTTTAATGAGCTGTAGTTACTAACAGTCAAAGAAAAAGAACACTTATGGCAGAGAGTTTCTGCCACAGACAGGTTAATTTTTGCAACACATTTCCTCAAATTGTTGAAGATGACAGTTTTCATTTTTTAAAGAATAAACATCAATATAAGAAGTTGAAAAGGAAAATATGTTTATACTGATATTAACCACCTTTTGACATGTACACCCTAATTGATTAGGTCCACAGAAATATGTATCCCTCATACACCCTTTTCAGTCTGAGAGCTGGCAGGTAAGAGATCCTGGATGTTCCTGTCTCCTTTTTATATCTGAATTGCATCCCGTTTTTGTTGTTCTCTACAGATACTTGATCCACAGGACAGCAGGCAGGAATGGTACCACCCTCCTTTGCCATCCCCCTCACTGCCTGCCTGCAGATGTCAGCCATCTGTCTGTCCCATCCACACGGCAAAGGGCAGGCTGCAGCCCAAGTGCCCAGAGGTGGGCAGGACTTCTGCCTGCAGCAGGGAGCTGCGAGTGGAAAAATAACCTATGGAGAGCTCCAGCCCCCAAAACTGATCCCAAAAGGAATTTACTTTAGACAAACTATTTGGTGCAAAGCCATACTGAATGGTTTAGGGTGCTGTCTCAAATGGAAACCAGTGGAGATTAAAGACGGTACGTGAAGTGTACACTAGTGCAGACCAGTGCAGTAGAAGCTCATAGTTTGTGTGCAACAAAACCAATGAAAACAGCTGTTCTGGAGCCAAGGGAAGACCTCCCTTTTGATATGATCCTCAATTATATTACTCAAAGGAGAAAAGAGCCCAGTTATGGGTTGCTGTGGGAAGTGATGTGCTGGTCCTGCCTCTGGGGCTGCAGGAACAAGGAATGGGTCCTTTCTGTATCTCAGGTCTCCACAGAGGCCAGGGAATACAAGAGGGAAGGTGCTGCTGACTTTAGCCAGAAAGACCTTTCTGCAAATCAGGCACATGTTTGATTTGATATTTAACTTCTGTGTGCATTTGCCTTTCCTGATGGTCAAAGACTGCGACGGGAAATTGTCCAGCCATGGCTTGGCCCCAGGTCCATCAACACTTGGCCCTGCCTCACCTGTGCTCCATGCAAGATGCTGCCTGGCCAAGTTGATGAACACACAGCCCTGCCCAGCCTGGTCCAGCTTCCTTCAGCTGCCCCTGTGGCTGCCTGTGCTGTGCCACCAAGGAGAAACAGCACCTTCCCTGCACTGACGTCTGACCCCCCCACCATAGCCCACACCTCAGTGCAGAACAGATCTGATTTATTTGGTGAGTTTTGAATGAACAAATGCTTAAGGCTTGGACCACCATATATGTTTATACACTTTATATAATATACAGATTTATCGTTCAGGGTTTCATAGTAGAACAAAGCTGGACAACAGTATTTGTCATGGGTAAGAACTATTGACTGCATGTGAGCAGTCATTGAAGTTTTCATATGGGAGCTTGTCCAGGTTTCAAGGTCTGGTTATACAGCACTCTCTGCTGTTGTATATTGCAAGAAACAGCCAGTCCATGGTGTTAATACTCACTGCTAGTTTTTAAAGATAGGAAAAGATAGATTAACATAATGTTTGAAGCACAAACATCACAATTTCTAATATACGGCCTAAGAAGTACGTTGCCCAGCACACAACTTCCTAACTCTATTCCCTAACAATAGCAATGTTACTGTTTGGATCATCAGAAAAAAGAAGAAAAAAAAAAGAAACAAAAAATCAGACAGAGTACTGTAAAAATTATTGTGTTTCGTCTGGGGTAAATTCTGTCTGTTCTGAGCAATAAAGTCTCATTTTCAGTTGAATTATGGTATTTTACAAGTGCCATAAATGTGAATATGCTGCAAGCAGAGAAGTTTAAATTACTCTTGTGTACTTAAGTGATAAACAATTCTGGCAAGGCTGACAAGGTCCAGCACTTCAGAGTAGCTAGATAACATTGAGCAAAGCTGAAGCAATAAAGCCAAATGCTCCGTACTGATATTTCAAACTTTATATGCATTTATGTCAGCACACACAGAACAGCACCTCATCTGCAGTAATGAATTTAGACAAAACAAGTGTTTAGGAAACGTACACTGAATGCAAGTGATGCTTTAAAAACATGCATAAAAATTAGAAACTTGTCCAAACCCTTTCTGTCCACAGAGACAGAAAAGGTGACAACATTTATAGGATTACTAAATTTATAGGTGATTCAATTTTTTTTTAATTGTTGCTTGATTCTCCCTTGCTATCCCTCTCTCGCTTACTATCCACAGGGCAGCCAGACCAGGAGGGCAAATTGTTCTTCACAAGGAATTGAGCTGGGCTGTGAAAGCAGTGTGTAAATCTGCATACTCACTTCTTTCCTACATCAATGAGCTTGAGAGAGCTGATAATTTTCTCTAGTTTCACAAAAAGTTGTATTTTTTCCCTCTGATTACATTTACAGAGGAGAAACTGTCTTTGTTTGTTTGTTTGTTTGTTTGTTTTTTAATAAATTTGCACTCCATACAGTTCAGTTGGGGGCAAATCTCTAAAGCCATGCCTTGGTAGTGGTAACAGGGCATAGCACAGCATTGTCTTATTCTACACAAAGCTGTAAAAGTCTTGACTCAGTGGTAACCAGGAGAGGGAAATCAATATTCATTGAGCCACGTAGCTGAAAACATGGAGCTGGGTTCAACTGCCCACAGCTGGTGGTCTGTGCTCTCTGGCAGCCCGTTAATCCAGTCACCTCAGCTTTGGTAACATACCGTGATTTGAGTGGACAGGTAAAAATTGTATGGCACACTTGCTTAGGACTGATTAACCCTACTGGTAAAGGACGTGTTTATTTTGCATGAGAAAATAACAGGCTTGATGGCTTAGCTGAAGGCAGGCTTCAGGCAGTGGGTTCTCTGAAGGATTTTTGATCAGCTTACAGGCATTCCCAAACATTTCGCTAGGCAAGATCCATTTTGAAAGGCCCCACAGGGGTTGCTATGGAAGCTACATAATAGGAGAAAGTCCAGTTAAAACATAGGCAGAACCCCTCACCGTGAGTGCTACTGCAGCCTAATTGCTAATTATCTATTTTACAGGCTTGCTGTGGGGCACAATAGGGCACATAGGTCTTCTGGTCCTTAGTCTATACTCACTCTATCTGTTGCTCATCACACAATCTTCATCAAGCTGGGATTTGATTGTCTCATATTATCTGTCAAATGGCGATAGCTGTATTTGCCCTCTTGCCTGCTAGGTGTTATGAAGATTAATGGATGTCTGTGCAGTGCTTTTGACATATAAGCACGCTAGGAGTTATTAGTGTTGCCCATCTTGAATGCCTTATGTACAGTACACTGGTTCCATGTAACAGGCACATTTTTATTGTTATTTATAATTTTATTATCTGCCTTCCAGATGTTCTGAAATTTGGACCATGCAGCAATATAGAAAATTTTATGTGCTACTGAATGTTCAATAAACCTGAAGGTATGGCCAGTAGTCAAAGATATTCATACTGCAGCTAGAACTGCCTTTGTTTGAAAACCCAAATTTCCTAATGGGTTCAGGGACTTCTATGGAGAAACACTGGGAAGTGATCTCCTGAGGAGCATTAAGCATCTCTAAGAAGAAAACAAAGAAAAAAAGAGGACATTAACTGTGAAGCTCATGTCACACAGAGAAATGTCTTTCAGTGAAAGATGACCAGTCTAAGGACAGATTTTAGGGAACTTACTCTAGAAAAGCACAATGGATAGAAAAGCAAGAACATTAGCCTAGCAGGGCTTCACTCCCATTTTATTAACCCTTAAGCTATTGAATCTCATAGTAATGAGGATGATTAGAAAAAAGAAAATAGAGGCTTTACCTGTTTTTCTGTTATGTGAATAATAATCTGCAGCATGGTGCTCAGCTGCCTTACAGCACAAAGGACACAAAAGCAGCTCTTGGAATTGCATGGATGGTTGTGGTAACTTCAGTTCTCTGTTTGAGAAGGAACACCCTTGGAAAAGTCTCTGCCATTGAATCTTCCCTTTTTGCACCAATAACAACTTCTGATGCATCATTTGGCTTCCAACATAAGAATGTATCAGAAGAGCAGCTGTGACAAATTGAGACAAAGATCCATCTTGACCGGTGTCCTGTCTCTGAAAACAGATAAAAATAGATGTCTAGGGAGGAATGACAGAACAAGAGAGGCATATAGTAATGCTTTTCAGGAGGGTCTCTGAGAACCAGGGACCTGTGCTTAAGGCATTTCTAGACAAGAGTCTTTAGTAGGTGTTGTCTAAATCCATGTGTCCATGTTTGCAACCCCTGACTGCACTGCACTAAACTCTTCTTAACTTAGTCCAGATAAGATTAACCTGACACCTCTGAGTAGATGTTTACTCACCAGTCATCTACTTGTAATATGGCATAATGTAAGGGATTCTTTGAATCTACTGATTCTGTAATGATAATTCAGTGTTAAATATTCATAAAAGTTCTAGATAGATCATGGCAGGGCCACATTAATGAAAAAGCATGCTGATATATGCTTGGTGTCTTAAAAATGAGGAATCATCTATAAAGTGTTGAAAAGTAAATACTTTAAAAAATAGATTAACAGAATGGGTTTAATCTTCTTTATTAGCAGACTCAAAAGGAACATATTTTGATCAGTTTTTTTATCCATTTGGCTTATGTATTATATAATATACTCACTGACTTTGTAAAAGAGCTGTCTTGAAAACTTTGATCAAAGTCAATATCACTATTAAAAAAATTCAGAAGTTTTTGGCCTTTTATTCTGTGTCCCCATAACCCTTTTGGATCCTCAGTCTACACAATGTTTTAAAAATAAACATTCAGAAGTATACACTGACAGTATAAATTGTCATTCTCTTCTGCTTTGCATATTAATCTCCTCAGGAAGGATTTGGTGCTGTTTCTGCTGCGGCGAACAGCAGGATTGGTCCCAAAAGATTTAATCTACTTCTTTGCCTCTTGTTATTTAGTTTTGTGATCCAAGTACAACTCTGGAGATGGAACTACTGAAGAAAACAAATATTAGATTTTAGATAAATTTATTCTCTATCCAGCTCATGTAAATCTAAAGTGTCGAGATTAAGTAAACTGTAAACAATCTATGTTCTTGGTAATGGACATAAAATGCTATTTATCACTCTCTGTGGTGCCAAAATGAGGTGCAATGCCAAAAAGGGTGTAAATATTGCCATTTGTAGTGCAATTAAAATGGAAATTAAGGAGTAAATCATGGTTTCTTGTGTAATTCATAATTTAGGTGAAGGTTGTGGTACTGTTTGATACTGCAGATTCAGGTTTGACAGTCTGAAGATGGTAACACACCATTTTTTATTAAATATTGTTAGGTCATGATGCTGTAAATGGAATTTACAAGGCATATTTTAAAGTGTGATCAAATGCAGACATGCCCTAGATAGTCACAAATCTCTTATTTAGACATTAAATAGCAGTCTTGACCATTTGGGATAGTTTCTTTTGTAGTTCCATCTTCATAATATCTCAGGACTTTGTAGTAATTGATTAAACAACATGACAACCATCTGTTTCATGTGATTAATTCTCTTCCTCATCCTCTCATGCATGCAGTACCAGCACTGATTTTTGGTAGCAGTTTATTTTTTAAGTATACATCCAACTCTCTCTGTCAGTCAAAACCCAGCTGAAGAATGTGCCATGCCGTTGGAGGACATGAAGTTGGGAATGTTAGTTTTGCTGGTCAAGAACATGAAAATGAAATAAGTGGCAAACTACAGAATTTTATAACTGCACTTGTTATTAGACTTGATACCTAACAGTCTTGATCAGACATGGATAAAAATGTTAGGCTTCTCATTAAAGCAAAAACATGTGGGAAAAGACCTGAGAAAAGAGAGGTATAAAAATTTAATTACATACAAGTCATAATTTGTGTAGTTACTATGGGGTCTTTTCAATCGGTGTTTTTCTTCAGTAGTGCTGATATTTTGGAAAAAAAACAAACCCAAACACTTTTGCTCTCCTCAGACTTTCAGATGGATGTAGTTTAGCACTTGCCGTATAATTCCATGTTATCTCCTACAGTCAGACAGGGACGATGCTGATACAGTTTAATAGAAGACAAGTTCCATTTTTTGCTCTGACTGTTAGAAACCTTCTGATTTCCATAAATGTGTTAGTGGGAGCACTCTAGACATAACTCTCACTTCTGACTTGCACTTATCCCATAATTTTTTTTTTATGCTTATCGTTTACTTGCCTCATGTATTTATAGAAAGCAATAGTTGCCCTCTCAGGCTTCAATTTGCCATACTTCCTTAGATTCTTCTCTGAAAATATAGAAACTCAGCCCTATATTCTTTCTCCATGTCTCTTCTGGTTTGACCTCATCTTTCTTTAATGTAATATATCAGAAGAGTTCTAGGAATTGTAGGCAAGGGTTTAGCAATGCCTTGTACAATGGGACAAATACCAGCAGTTTTACTGTTCTACTAGAAACTTCTCTTCTAAAATATCGTAGAGTCACTTTTGCATTACTCTGGCCACATCATATGTGTTACTGAGTTATTCTTGAGTTTGAAAACACTCACTCCATCCTTCTTTGCCATTTCTACAGGAAGAGGTCCTAACTTACTGTTGTTTTACCTATGAGTTCAGGACTGGTATTGCTAGCTAATTTTACACTATTCCATTACTTTATATTTTCTTCTCCTTTAATCATGTCTTTCTCTTTGTATGATACTTCAACATTCCCTGCCTTGATGCTACTTTCAGTGTTGTGCCTTGAATGGTTTTCATGAGCATGGACTGCAGTATATTATGGTCACTCATGTAAATAATAAGTCCTGATGAACTTCACTGGTTACCTCTTTCCCCCCAATTATCCTTTCCTTCAAGCCTACCCATTTTCATTTACGGTTTATGCCATTCTCTTCCCTAGCATGAACAGGACCCTGAGTTAGCTACAGCTTTGAAATGGGGTAGGCAAGGCCTTCTTGTTGCCAAGTGCTCTAAGAAGGTCACAAAGTTTTGAGCTAAAAAAACACAGCTTTAATTAGAATATGAATAATTAGCTTCCAAACCAGAGAAAACACAATATAGCTAGGCAAGACAGAGTAGTAAAAAAGGACTCTCTGATATTTTCCTCCTGCCCACTTAGCCCTTGCAGAAAGCTCTTTCCTTCTGAGGTTACTCTCAGTCAGCTCAATGACTTTGGAGTTGCAGCAAATAGCCTTGTCACCTCTGTCTGACTGGAAACTTTCTTTGCCCTCTGAGACTGCCTGTCCTCTCCTGTCCTTACAGAAACATGTGAGTTTCTTTGCTTGAGCTCCAGCTCCCAGCCCTGTGTGCTGTCTCTCTCCTTCCTTGGCCTGTCCCTCATGGCAGTCTCTCAAAGCTGCTGACCTCCAGGCATGTGTATTTGCCTCCAAAAGAAGGAACAAGCCTCTGCTCTTTCCAAGAATTGCACCTCATCTACTGACTCTTTTAGCAGACTATAATGTGAATGAAGAACAAATAATTGAAATAAATCATATACTGTTTATCGTGTATTCCTTATGTTTCCTCTATAATCTCTATGTTTGCCAGCTTAACTACTATTTACATATTTACAGAAGAACATCAAATATTTGCTGAAATACAGATAAATGGGATATGCTTCATCTTCTTTGGCCAAAGGCCATCAAAGAGCTCTTCCAGGTGAATCTGCCAAGAGGTGTCCTTAACAAACCATGTTAAATTTAATCTCAGCTAGCTCTAACTTTTCATTTATCTCTTCCTTCCAAGTCTGCTGTGCTGGTTTTGGCTGGGATAGAGTTAATTTTCTTCACAGTAGCTAGTATGGGGCTATGTTTTGGATTTGTGCTGGAAACAGTGTTGATAACACAGGGATGTTTCAGTTATTCTGAGCAGTGCTTACACAGAGCCAAGGCCTTTTCCACTTCTTACACCATCCCACCAGTGAGTAGGCTGGGGGTGCACAAGAAGTTGGGAGGGGACACAGCTGGGACAGCTGACCCCAACTGACCAAAGGGATATTCCATACCATATGATGTCATGCTCAGCATATAAAGCTGGGGGAAGAAGGAAGAGGAGGATGTTCAGAGTGATGGCCTTTGTCTTCCCAAGTAACCGTTAGGCATGATGGAGCCCTGCTTTCCTGGAGATGGCTGAACACCTGCCTGCTGATGGGAAGCTGTGAATGAATTCCTTGTTTTGCTCTGCTTGCATGCACAGCTTTTGCTTTACCTATTAAACTGTCTTTATCTCAACCCACAAGTTTTCTTACTTTTACTCTTCTGATTCTTTCTCTCAACCCACTGGGGCGGGGGGGGGGGGGGGGGGGGGGGGGCTCTGCCCCACCATGGGGAGTGAGCGAGCAGCTGTGTGGTGCTCATTGCTGGCTGGGGTTAAACCACAACATCTGATCCCCAGACATCTATGCTGGCATGAACTTGCTCACGTCACTTTCCTAAATATAGGTACCCCATTTGCTATCTTCAATTATGCAGAAAGCCTTGCTAAAATACTTGCTGTGAGATTTATAAATTCAGTACCAATTCTGAGGAAATTGTCTCACAACTGACCTGTGTTCCATAAAATTTTTCTCTACTGCAGTTGTGATAATGTCTTGTTTTAAATAAACATTCTCATTGTCTGGTTTCATTTTGCATTAGTTTTCTACATCATCTGTCTTGGAAGCTAACCAAAGTATATTTAGATTTGGACCACACTAGCATTATCTTACACTTTACCTCTTTAGTATTCTTGTGTCCCTGTTCTATGATAATTTATTCATATGGCTGGACAGATTTTCTCTTTACTTTCTTTCAGAAGACTGAATTCAGCTTGATTTTTTTAGCCATTACCACAGGAAACTTTGCCTGACTTGATGTCTAGTGTACATCTTTACGTGAGAGAGCAACTACAATGCA
>NW_010145276.1:0-3839 GCF_000699245.1 Pterocles gutturalis | reverse complement strand
ATATAAATATATAATTAGATATTTATTTATATAATTATATAAATATATTGTGACTTCTCTCGTGTGAGTGAATTGCACAGAATCACAGACTGGTTTGGGTTGGAAAGGAGCTTAAAGCCCACCCAGTGCCACCCCCTGCCATGGGCAGGGACACCTCCCACTAGCCCAGGTTGCCCAAAGCCTCATCCAGCCTGGCCTTGAACCCCTCCAGGGATGGGGCATCCACAGCTTCTCTGGGCACCCTGGGCCACTGCCTCACCCCCTGCACAGGAAAACATTTCTTCCTAACTAACTGACTCCTTCCACGACAACTGGCCTTCCCTTGACCATCTCCTAGGGAGCAACCAACCCATGGTGCAGCCGGGACACCCCAAATGGCTGAAGAAACTACTTACCCAGTGTCTGGCCAGCAAGCACGCGTCCGTTCTCGCCCAGGACGGCAGCACGCGCATGCCTCTCGTTGGAGTACTGTACAAAGGCGTAGCCCTTGTGAACGGAGCAGCCCACCACTCGGCCGTACTTGGAGAAGATGGTCTCCACATCTGACTTCTTGACCACGGCTGTGTTGAGGTTGCCAATGAAGACTCTGGAGTTGATGGACTTGGGGTCATTCTTGTTCGTAATGTTGCTCGTCTGCACCTTCAATGACATCTTGAACACCTGAAGGAACAAATCTGGATTCAGGAAGGTGTGCAAGGGAACTGCCATAGTTTGCAAAAAGGTGTGGGAGATAAACCCCCCAGCTAGGCTGGAGCGAGGGAACCAGCTCCTCAATTTCCACTCGTCACAGCTGGGGATCCCATCTCCGGAGGGTCCCTGGGTGTTGGGGACGTGACTGCCACAGCCAGTGCAAAACTCTTGCTGGAAACCTCTTTATCAGGCTGACGCTCTGGGGGTGAGCTGGCTGCTTTTAGGGGACAAAACAAGATTTAAATGAATTTTACATCTGAGTAAAAGCTTTAATGCTATTAGACGAAAGCTTTTACCTCTCTATACTTAATCACAACTCCAAGGACTGCTCTTTTTAAAGCAGTTTGCATTCAGCACCTCTGCTCATGCACCCCCTTCCCAAGCTTTCCCCTGCTGAGCATCTCCCAGCACCCACCAGCTCTCACCACGGACAGGGACAGCCCCAGCCCCACGGATCCACACTTGCAGCTGGAAGAGGACTCGAGTTTTCAGGATGCAAATGAAGAGACTGAAGTGGCGCATCAGCCCACGTGCTCCTATCTGGTATCTGCACTCTGCTGCCTGCCTGTGTGTGTGCACGCTGGGCTTTGAGCTGAATTTTGTGCAAACAGGAGGTGTCACTCTTAGCTTGGGAATCACTAAGCCATGAGGCAGATCAGCTGAAAGCCGCTCCAGCCCGCTTCCCACAGCTGCAAGGCATGATCCTCCAAGCTTCTGGCCTGGGGTATTTCATGGGCAGCCCCTGAGAACATGCGTCACCTCTGAGGGTGAAGAGGACCAAGGGACAGGGCTGGAAATGGTGTGAAATTCCAGCTGGTCTGGCTGCCCATCAGGCTGCCTGCTCCCATTTCTGCAGCAAAAATTACAGCTGTGCAAAGACGTGAGTTTGCTTTTCATCATCCAGAAGCAGAAGGGATGCTCTGGGGTCACTGTTGCGTGCTGTCCGTGCAGAGTGGGGTTTGTCCCTGCGCAAAGCCAGCACAGAGCTGCGGAAGGGATTTTCTGACGTGTGTTGAGATGCTGCTCTGCCCCAGCCCCTCCCAGCAGCGCCCGCAGGTACTCCCAGCACCTGGGGCAATGCCACCAGGGTGTCACAACTCCTGGCGGTCACCAAGCCCGGCACAGGGGACACACAGCTACCGTAGGGACATGGTGTCCCCTCCCTGCCAGTCCCCAGCGCCTGCCCAAGCACCGCTTGGGGGGTTTGGCTCTCTGGGCCCAAAGCCCACGTTTGTCTGAGCAGCTTGGTCCGAGGTGGGGACAGTGGCAGCTGCCTGACTGCGCGGGTGCAGGTCCCATGGAGCCCATCACCCTGGTCCCCAAGCCTGGCAGGCTCTGCTTGCCCGCAGCCCACCCTGCCTGTGGCACCGACACCGGCAGCGGGCGATGCTCTGGCTTTGCCGAGCCCTAAACCCCCCAGCTGCTCTTTCCTACACTCCTCGCGAGGCAGGCAGAGCCTGGGAAAAAGCCGCAACGTTTCCTGCTGTGCTTTTTGAGGCTGCACCCGAGACTTTAGAAAAACCCAAGTGCTCCTTCTTCCTTATCTCCTGCACACAGCTTCCCCACAGGATGCGAAATCTGTGATTGCTTCTGTCTCCTCTCAAACCTGTCGGGGGGACAACTTCATTATCCCTGTCTCACCCCTTTGCCAGGTGAGCCTTATTTTGTCTCCTTGGGCGATGGATGTCCCGGTGACGAATGCCCATCGGGGGCTGGTCCTGGCCATCCTGAGGGTACCTCTGCCCATCCAGACAAGCATCAGCGCCTTAGGGCTTGCTGCCATTGGCCCTGTAGCTCCAGGATCTGCAGCTTGAGTCCAGCACGGAGGTGAAGAGACAAGAGAGAAGACTCACCCGGCCCCACACGCAGACGGTGCTTGCGGGGAGACGCAGAGTGTTTGAACACCGATTGCAATCCACGAGCTCCGACCAGAGCAGCTGCGATGTGCAGACTTCACCTTGTTAATTCTGAGCGCACAAAGGACTGGACACGCGATTCCTTCCATCATTTAAAGCTGGACCGTACAGAGAGTTGGAGATACCCGGCAAGGCTGATCCTCGGCGCGGAGCAGGGGGAGGATGCGATGGCACAATGAATCTCGCCTGGCTCTAACCCTGTGGCTCCGTTAACCTACCACTGAGGCTGGAAGGGATCTCCGTGCTAAATCCAATCAAAATAAAGTGACACTTAGTCTGAGTCTGGCTCGTTGGGTTTTCCCTTTCACCCTTACAGATTAAAAGAGCCAGAGACTTCTGTTTTATTACTTTAAAAACAATTCCTGGCAGGCACAGCGTTCCTAAAAACACTGGGAAAACTAACCAAAGGCCAGGACTTTAAAAGTCCTCAGTGAATTAAATTCTCACATCTTTGGCAAGTGGTGCCCAACCTCTTCAGGTTGCTCCAAGTTCCAAACTATACAATAACATTTATTTAATGCTATCTATTTTACCATATATTTAATGCTATCTGTTTTACCATATTTTTGCAGTGCAGTTTGGAAGAGGTTCACAAAGGAAACTGTCCCCATTCCTGGTACATAGGTGGAGAAACAGAGGCAGAGCCAGGGCTATTTTCAGCTGTTTGGTCACTTTGGGTACCCAGCTTGAGACTCAAGGACTCATTTCACAGAAATCCCGAGTGTCTGCACAAAGCCCAGCTGGAGGCTGCTCCAGCATGGCCAGTCCCCAGAGAGTCTCCATCCTAAACCCACTGGGAGCAGCTGAGGCTGGGCAGGACCTTCGGAGAGCCCGCACACGCACAGGGTATCTGGAGCCAGGTAGCCCTGGATGGTTTTGCTACCCAAGGACACGTCTGACCTGTTGTGAACCCCCGGCACTCCCTGCCCTGGGGTTTCAGCGATGTTGCCGGACATGTGGCTTTACACCTGGTGACTCCTGGAGTTTCCAGTTCCTGCTGCCCATGTTTTTTGTTTCAGAGCGAATCTGCCCTGGCACGTCTCTCACCCGCATTAGCCCATTTCACATGGACATCCTTGGCCCCACTTAGCTGCTTCCCCTCCAAATGATGCACTTCCACTTTTCTGTCCTTGCTGATCTGCCAGAGTTTATGCAAGTCTCCAACCCACTTTGCTACCTACCTGCATCCCTCCTTTCCCCCATCCCCAGGCCCTGGAGGAACTCCTGTTGCAA
>NW_010145275.1:0-2664 GCF_000699245.1 Pterocles gutturalis | reverse complement strand
ATAATATAAATAATATAAATAATTCATGACTGAATGTATATTTTAAATGTTTTATTTCCTTATTGCAGACAGATAATACAACTTATTTTAAAGCAAAACGTTATTTTTTGACTTTTAAACACTAAATTTCAATACAAGTTAGATTGCTGTATCATTCAACAATTTTCAAAAATTTCAAAAATGTTAGTTAATGTATCGATGTTCATTTAGGTACTACTCGGAAATGTAAATGAATAGTTTTTGGTGATGTCAGTTCAGTTTCTAGTAAATGTCCACATCACAAACCCACTATAGTTAATTTTGCATGATTGATAGGGTCTACTTAACTGAGACCTGGGTTGAGCCGGCCTGGGGTCTTTATTACCTCCCATTCTAGTAAGGGTGGTCCAGCCAGGTCAAAGTCGAGGTCAATAGTAGGACAGAGAAGGCACTAATTTTGCTTTGAAACAGACTGCTCTTCACGAAACAAAGAACTTCACTTTCCAGAACTGTTTCATGACCAGAGATAAGAGGTCTAGGAATGAAAATGTTTCTGATAAATATTATCTTTTTCACATTCTGCTTTTAATCACTGTAACTGTAATATATTTAAAACCCTTTCAGTACTCGATGATCACTGATTTTGTTTGGAAGACATATTTTATACTTAATTCTGAATTCTCCTGCTTAGTATGAGCCACTGAGAATGCTTTTGTGCCCTTCTTTTCTCAGTTCCTAATAGAATGAAACACTTGTTTACATTTTCCTCAGAGTAACTGGAAATTTTCTGTTTATTTGAAAAAGCAGCTATCTTCATAAAGTTTGTGAAGTCTCAGCATAGTTGAGAAAGGCTGTCATACCCTTAGAATATATTTTTATGTACTACTCATCTGCTTAATATTGCATCTATGATCAGTTCTACATATAACACAAAAGTCCATAAGCAACATGGTTTAATCCAAAGAAGTACTAATACTAAGATTGGGGCACCCAGAAACAGGGTAATTCAGTGAGTTGGGTTTGATTGTATATTTTGTTTTCTATTGCAAGACATTTCTTTTAGGTTAAAGCCAAAGAGTAGGATGCAATGATATCACCAAGACTTGAATCACAACTGGAGTAACTCGTGTTAGTCAGGCCTAATTCAACAACGAATATAAATCTATAAGAAGAATTAAATTTGTACTTAAGTTGTACTGAAGATAGATGGGTGTAGTTAATCAGGCATTCATTTTTTTCTTTTTTCCATGTAGTCAATTCCATACTTAAAATTTGGAATACTCTGTGTCTCTGGGATCTTAACACTCCCTTATTTTTAGGATGTATTTAAGTGGAATATATGTCCATTTTTTCAGTGAATGAATTCTACTGCACATTTTTAAAATAAATAGTAGCTGGTTTTGCCATTTGAAGTGGAAAACCTGTGTGAGGCTGTACTGAAATTAGTTTCTGTACCTGCAGAGACAGCTTCTGCATACCAAAAGTGTGGGCTGTAGGGAGGCTGCCCAAGGAAAGAATGAAAAGTGCTGTTTTTTTCTTTTTCTTACGCTTAGGTAATAGAGATTCAGGTGCAATGTTTTCATGGATGAAAAGATGTAACACAGGAAAACTAAAATTCCAATCCTAAGCATCTAAATTCTGGGAGAAGTTAGGATTTTAGATCTGGCTCATCATAAATAGAGAAAGCTTTTGAAAATGTTGGAATACAAAACTCATTTAGGCATACTCAGTGGAGGGGACATTTGTATCTGATGCTTTGGTATTTTCTGGTGTGTGTGTTTTTCTGGATACTCATGCACTTTCTTAATGAAGAGGCCATCCTATAGCATTTTAAAATTAAAAAGCTGCAGATGCCCTTTTCATAGTTTGTGCTGGAAAACTTATAAATATACAGATGACTCAGCTAGCAGGGAGGTCATCCAATTTGGTTTTAAGACATTAAATGTATTCTGATTTCTGTCATTGGATCGTATCTCTAAAATACGAGAACAAAAGTTTTAAACTGAAGAAGATCGTGAAAGTTGGCTCTATGAAAGGAATTAAACCGCAGTCCTTCTCTTTCCTTTTTGTCACCCCCTTCAAACTCGTAACTCATTTTCTGATTGTGACTGAGTGTGTAGTCTAGCTTAGCTGAAAGCGAAATAACTATATTAATATAAGTGGACTGAAACAAAATAGATCATCTTTTTGAACTCAAAGCAAAACACCTTTCAGATGAAGTGCCTTTAATAAAGGGAATATAGACACTCAACATGGAAAAGCATGTATGTTTTAGTTGGATTTATTTGCTACTGTTTCGAAATCTTGTGCTACTAAAAGTCTTACAGAGGGATTAACATTGCGCTGTTGATAAAAGATCAAGAAGACAATATAGAATGACCTTGCTTTGTAAAAGTAAGGATTGAGTATCTAAAGACTTCTGGAAACAAAGCATGATCTGCAATGAATTGGAACCATATGGAGGAGTGAAAAACCCAAGTCTAAGAAGTAAACATTAGTTGACGTTCATAGTGAAGATCAAAAGCTCCCATAAACCATCTCCCACAAAAAGGATGGAGAAAGCTCAGATTGGAAACTTTGTTTATATTGTGCAATTTCTTTCACACTTCCCAAACTAATTCTTAGTACAGAAGAGAGACTGAAAATTGTATGTCTTAGATATCATGTACCTTTTATATATATAAA
>NW_010145274.1:0-3976 GCF_000699245.1 Pterocles gutturalis | reverse complement strand
TCCTTTCCAATCTCTAACATTCTGTGATTTTGGTATTCTGGTAACATGGTTGAAACAGTGACAAACATTCAAGTAACTGGGATGAATAGTAGTGTTACAATAAAATTTTGATTCATTATTGGATCTATATCCAGATGTGCTGAGTGTTTGGATGCATGCAACGCATTGTACACTTTCAAGTCAGTAGGACTCCAATATCTTGGGTTGATTTAGGAGCCATAAAATATAAGAGAGAAGGATACCTTTTCCCTTAAAAAACAGAGATCCTTAACCTCTTTCGCCAAGTCTGGCTCTTCCAGCTGACATGACGCACTTCCTAAAGTGGTCTGGACCTTGGCTGTTGCTAAAGTCTTCTTGATTCTTTATTCCTCATATTCTACCATCAACAATACTGCGTATAATGTTTCCGTATTATATCACATGTGCCTGGTCAGAATGACTCCAAAATACCTTTTTAATACAATACAGCTTAATGTCAAATCCTTTGTTCCTAGGCACATGCTAACATCTATGAACCTGTTTTTTTTTGGGGGTTTTTTTTTTGTTTTTTTTTTTTTTTTCTTTAAGTATAATCATACTGCCACTGAAGTAATGGAATCATGTAAATGCATGATTCAACTGTTTTTGATAGTGTGCTCCAGCCACGTGTCATAATACCCTGCCCACCTTGGCTGCATTGCTGACAGTTTAAAATGGATCTGAGACCACAAATCAAAGAGTAAGCTAACATCTCACTATTTCCTTTTTCAGTTCTCTACCAGACAGTTTTACAAGATTGATCTCTTCCAACTGAGCAATCAAGATATTGGCTGCTGTTTCTTGATGAACAGGGAATTTGTATAACCGAATGAGGGGATCCCAGAGAATACATGACAATACTGTAGGACCAGCCACTAGCACATGCCTAAAATAAGTGTAACAACTTATACCAGAGAAGAGATGCAAGAACCAGGTAAACTTCATATATAATTCTGGGACCATACTAATGAGGTAGTTTTTGCAACTTCCTCATCCAAGTAGCAACAGATGCAATGAAACTGCAGTCTGAGTTCTAAAATGTCTTCAAATTTGGATGTAAAATGTTAATGAGCATTGGACTATTCATTTATTTATTGTACCATGAAGTCAAATAACTCTTTGAGTTAGTGATCAAACTAATCTACTCATCTGTTTTTAAATTCTCTGTTCCAGAAAAGTCACTGCTACTAAGATGAAGAAAAAATATCCAAAGTATTATATATTGGATAATATCTGTGCTCACCCAGGCTCCTTAGCCATCTTTCAAAACAGTACTGAACTTTAAAGTTACACTTTGAACTCCAACTTTATTGCATTTGAAAACCCTTTATCTCCTAAATTCTGAGTACTGCAATGCAAGCACACTGTGTCTGACCCAAGAGGCAGACCCAGATTTCCAAGTCATATCTCCTAGGTCTATTCACTTTCATTTTTGTGCACTGCCTTCAGTCACAGTTCTCACTGCCTCAGTGCCTGGTTCAAATTAGTCTTCCTGGTGATTTTGTCTTCAAAATGTGCATGACTAACCAGCATTTCAGTATAACATATTGAAAGTTTCTCCTTTTAGCAATAAACTTGCCTGAAGATTGTTCTCTGGCAAACATAAACTCTTCACTTCCTTTAGGAGATGCAGTTGCCAGTTGCTGTTCTACTTTTGTCTGAACTTCAGCATTTTATCCTGTAGAGATACTCTCTATGTGTCTATATTAATGCCATTGTGCAAAACCCAAGCATTGTAAATTATGGATATTTACTGGTATGACTGAAATGGCAGCAAACATACATTGACTGGAGAAGGGAGACTGTGTAAGGAAGGTGAAAAAAAAGGTTATTTTGATTTTGTGCTGTTCTTAATATCTCATGAATAATTGTGTCTGTAAGGGACATTTTATGAAGGAGGAAAGGTAAAATGTCACAGTGTTCATTTTTTATCATTGTCTTAAAGGATATTAGAAAGCAAAAGATGACAGTAAATTAATAAA
Organism: Pterocles gutturalis; assembly: GCF_000699245.1. NCBI lineage: Eukaryota > Metazoa > Chordata > Aves > Pterocliformes > Pteroclidae > Pterocles > Pterocles gutturalis. The sequence continues at coordinate 1,976 of NW_010145274.1, read as the reverse complement.
TATATACTAAATATATAACATCCAATATACCTAACCTGAAAACAGGAAATTTTGCATTAGCCTAAACATGCTCTGTTAGTGAAAGCTGAATTCATATTCTGTCAGTGAAAATTAAATGATACAGACTACATGTACACAATTCAACAAAGTAACATCCCAAGTAGAAAATTACAGGAATAAATAACCTTTTCCAGTGCTAGGAAGGGTGGTGCTTGATTAAAACATTTGGTTTAATAACAGCTGCTTTTTAATTCCATGCAATTAAAGACTTTTTAATAGGGGACTCACATGGCAAAACTGTGCAGGATCTCCTAAAGATTATATTGTTGCAGCTTTTGAAATATTTTTTTTTGAGAAAAAAAAAAACTCGAGAAGAGAAATATCTCCTTACTAATTAGAATGAGAAATATAAACAAACACTTGCAGAAAGTTAACAGCATTCTAAAACAGCTCATGGAGGCTCTACAATTTCTTGGCCAGTGTTGCAGATTGCTGTTACATTCACTGGCCCCTTCAGTGGAAAGGACATGCTCACTGCTTAACGGTGACAAGAAAGCATGCTGACATAAGGTGTACCTTGCACAGCTGTGTTCAGCTGCTGGTCTGGTTTTAGAAATTTCAAATCTGGGGCTGAGGGACAGTATACAAAACAGTCTAAAACACTTGAAAGGGATTCAGCTTTTCTGCTTGACCAGTATAGCAGTTTTTCTTTCCATACCTGTGACCTACTCTCGTAATAAGTACCATACCCTAAGACATGCTTCGAAGAACTGTCTTTGTTTAAAGTAAGTTTACCTGATACAGATCAGGTAATGTGAGCAAGGTTAGGATCTGTCATCCCTACAGAGGCAATGAAGCCAAATAAAGCAGTAGTTCCAGTATGGCTTATATTACAAGATGTTTCTGAAGAGTGTGGATTTTAATGAATGCCTTATGTTGGACCTTGTATGCTGTGATGACAAGACTTAGAGAGGACTTTCGCCTCTGGCAGGCACAAGCATACGTCCCTGCTGCAAGGAGAAAACAGCTGAAGGATAATTTCCATCTCCAGGCACAGCTGGAATGGAGCTGTACAAAGGGAATCCCTGCACTATGACTGAAATAATCATGCTTTACAGAAATGCCATATGGATATTTTGTCTTCTTCATATTAACTCTGACTGGTTGACAAACATTTTAACTAACAGAATGAGGAAGATTTGCATAATTACACTGTATTTTTTAAGAACTATACAAGGAATATGCAAATTTTGGTTTAGCTTCTAGTATAACTTTGCTTTTATTGGCTCATCTTTTTTATACCTCCAAGGTTGTTGCCCAGCAACAAAAATGTCACAGAAGTTATTCACACCCACCTAGTGGAAAAATCTGTCTAAAAGGAGACAAAATAAGTTATCAAAAAAAATCTTTCCCATTGTAAATGAACTAGATCTATCTGTCTGTCTGTCTGTCTGTCTCTCTGTCTATCTATTGTCAGTTGTTATTCTTCTATTTGTTTCTTTTTTCACACTGTCTGTGTTCACGGTTTTTCACTTCAATGATCAGATATGCTTATAGGAGAGGAAGACCTCTATGCCTAGGAGAAAAATAATGTTCTTAAAGTTACTTGCTGTATTATTTCTTAAAAGTAGAGTGGAAGACAAAAGGCAAAGAGGTTTGGTCTGAAAAGCTGATCACAAGTTCTGTGTCTAGGGTTGTTCTGAAAGTAAGCTTTTCCTTTTCGTGTCCCAGTCCACACAGTTTTCAGAAATTAAAATCTGGGTTTTAGTTAAATCGGATACAAATCTTCATTAGAAAATGTCAATAACAGTGAGTCATAACGTTTTGTCTGCTGCTTCACATCTGATGAGAGTGAAAACCACTGGACTTATGGATAATGGTTCCCCTAATAAACCAATAGAACGGTACCAATAGTACTTTAAAGAAACCCACAACAAAACTTGTACTTCACAGAATCACAGTATCACAGAATGTTA
>NW_010145273.1:0-1332 GCF_000699245.1 Pterocles gutturalis | reverse complement strand
GATGGCCGCCGCCGCCCGGCAGCGCGGTACTTACTGAAGGGGCAGTTCTCCTTCTTGGTGCCGCTGACCTTGCCGTTCTTCTCGATCTTGAGAAAGTACTTGTTGTAGGAGTAGAGCTTCCTCTTGCGCACGTCGCCTTGGAGGTGATTGTAGCTCCGCACGTGTCTCCCCGCACTGGAAGGAGAGGAGAAGGACGAGGGGAAGGAGGAGGATGATGAAGAAGAAGAGTTGGTGGCCTCCGGGGACAGCATGTCCTGGCCAAGGTCATGGCAGGTGACAGGCACATAAGACACCAAGAAGAGCAGCAGGAAGCAGCAACAAGGCAGGTGGGAAAAGGCTGAGGCACCATTTGTCAGTATCCATTTGCACATTGTACTGAAACTCTGTGCGCTGGAAAATGTCTTATCAAATGAAACATACTGGAAGGGTAAAACCTGGTAAAAGGCAAGTGGAGAGCCGGTGGTTGCTGCTTCTGGTTAGATCCCTCTGAGCTCTGATCTGGCCTGAAGTAAGTGCACCAACATCCATAACTCAGGGGACAAATCGCCTCAGAAGTTGCTGCCTTTTAATCCTTCGAGTCCTCCCTCAGAAAAAAAGAGCTGTTGGCTTTTTAGGGGGGTTGCTGTGGTTAATCCTTTTTCTTTTTTCTCTTCCCCCCACCCCCCTTACAGACACACTCCCCAACCTGGTTTGAGACTTCCCAGTAGTTATTTTGTTCTCTTCCTCACTCCTTTCTTCACCATCTTAGATGCAGAAAGGTCTGAAAAATAGATGACAGCAAAGTGAACAACAACAACAACAACAACAACGATAAATAATAACCAGCAGAAAGGGGTGCTGGAAGGGATTTTTCACACATACCCCTTTACACACACACGCACTCACACTTTGTGGCTTTGCACCTTCTTCTGATCCCCACCCCCTTGCCTTTTTGCAAATCCCAAACCAGTTGCACAACTCGTCCTTTCTCACTGACAACCCCAGAGGAGGCAGTTTCTTTGTTTTGCTTTGAATTCTCCAGAACACTATTTAAAAAAAAAAAAAAATCCAGAGCGAGAGAAAAAAAGAGAGAGGGAGAGAGGGGGGAAAATCCCAACTTGTCTCCCCCCCTTCTTCCCTTCCTTTCCTTTCCCTCCCCCTTTTGGTTGTAAACAGGTTGGAAACTGTAGCCTAAATGTCAGCGATTACAAGTCAGAGGTGGGATGTGCCTCTGGTGGTCAACCCTTATTTGCAGGGGGTCAAGCAGCGGTGGGACATCTGAAACCCTTTTGCCGTCGGAGCGAGCGGCGCCCGCTGCGGAGGGAGCCCCGGGAGCTGCCCTCGCTTCCTCCC
>NW_010145272.1:0-6943 GCF_000699245.1 Pterocles gutturalis | reverse complement strand
CATCCCCCAACACCCCCAAGTCCTTCTCCAGGAGTACTCGATGCTCCAGGATACTCTCTAGCACAATTTAAAATTGTTCCGATTCAGTGCCCAATACATCACTCAATCAAGACAGCTTTTGCAAACTTAGGAAAAAACAAGTTTCTGGAGCTATCAATATACATAGTCAGACAAGATAAAGAGGGATGAAGAGTAAAAGACCTTAACTGCTCATCGGCTTCATGAATACATGAAGGCTGCAGGGAGATGTATGAAATAAAAGCTCTTGAGTTAAAATTAAAGACATCAAAATGAGCCCACTGCCAACAAAGAGAGGCAGAATCATGCAGAAATGCCAAGGACAAAAGACATTTTCAGCAAAATAAGAATTTGAAGTATACAACTGTGGAGAGACCCCTCTTATTTAATTTTACTTGCCAGTAACAGTTTCTGGCACCTGTGGAGCTTACATGGAGAGACCCAGGACTGTCCCAATGTCCTTTAACGACCCATTAAACGTTCAACAAGCTGTGTGACCTGCAAGCCCCTTAACTTTCAAGAGTCAAAACTGGGAAGAACATAAACCAAGAGAGAAGAAAGGATCAGAAATGGCAGAAACACAGAACCGTCCCACGCGCTGCTGCTGAGCGGGCCAGCATTGCCAAGGACACTACGCAGAGTTAAACCTTCTGTCTAGTCCAGCACACCACCCATTTCTGCGACGCAGTTGTTGTGGGCTTACGTGCCTCCATCGATAAATTTGATGAAAATTGCCAAATGCATACACGTGCTCAGAAGCATTATATTAGCAGCCACAAATGAATAAAAATTACGGCAACAAACTGACCCAGAGCAGCTGCAGCCTTTGATGTAGGTGCCAGCAACATGAACTGCTTTAAACAGTGAATACAATCTTAAATTTAAGATTTTGCCATTTGTGATTTCTTTATAATGGTGGGAGATGAAAAATGCTACAGTTAAAGATTAGATAAAAAGCCGGAGCAGAGCATCGCTGCACAAACAGGTTTAACCTAGAAAACAACTGTGGTGCAAAATCAGTTCTTAGAAAACATCTCCTGCCAGATGGATCTGATTAGGCAAGCTGTACAAACCTTGCAAAACAGACATGAGCTTTGTTTGCTAGCAAAGAAGAGCAGTTATTGTAGGAAAGACTGCTACTGTAATTGCTGGAAAATTTAAACATAACTTGAATTTTGAATGTAGGTGAAATTCACAGGGCATATTTAAAAACCACCACTCATCCAAAAGCCCAAATTCTGAATAACAAGCAAGATGAGAAGTTTGTGTGAGAGGGGCAAATATTCCATATTATTTGTTCTTTCCTATTGCTCTGGATGAAAAAAAAAAAAAAAAAAAAGCCAAAAAACTTACACATTAGGTACAGTATGGATTGTTTTCAGTGAACCCTTTGCTTCACCAGCTGCATTTCTCAAGCACAACCTTCAGATAAAAAAAAAAATGTCTCTCTCAGAGTGGAAAGAGAACTCCAGAAGACAAAAAAAACCCAAACAAGAAAACCCAAAGAGGGCTGCAGATGTTGACGTAAGGTGTGCAAAAAATAAAATTACAGTACAGATGCAAGCAGAACCAGCCCTGCTGACATGGTACAATGTTCTGCAACAACTTTTGCTTTTATAGAGAGGCACTCATCCTCTGATGCCAATAAGTTTCATTCCCCATGTGTACAGGAGGACTGTCACCTCCAGACCTACCGTTAACAGCTCTCTGAATCTGGTTGAGAAAAACTTCTTTGTCCTGCAGTGCTGCTCACCACCTGCACATCACGCTTCACACTGGATACTGCAAATCTAAATGCCAGCAGTGATTTTATCGAGAGTGTTATTTCTGTTCTACCAGTACACATGATGCTTATGGTCTGTGCACAAGGGAACATTAAACAACTGTTTGGGCATGTATTGAACAGAATTAACTACCATGTTTTATCTACAATCACATTTCATCTAGCATCTTCTTCCTCAGTTTACAGCCCATTACCTACAGTCTTCAGGTTCAGAAAACAGATGCGATCACTTTTAAACTACCTACTTTTCCAAAATGTCTTTGTTTTCATTCCAATGTGGAGTTGCTCAATTAAGTAAACTCTTGAAACTATTTTAGACTCAGCTGAATAAACTCTTTCAATAGCTCACTTACCCTATTTACATTCCAGTATGGCTCAGCCTACAAACCATATTACTAATGGTACTTTTCTTATTGAATTATTACATCTCAGAAATTATTGCTAAGAAAAAACCACAGAAACATTTTTAGTGTGTTTATCAAGTTAGCCGCATTTCCACACAAGGCTTGCTGCTCCTCTGAATTCTAACAGTTCTGAGGAAGAATGACGGAGAAGAAGCTGAGATGAAACACATCCTGTTTGCTTCTGATGCAAAACAAAGCGAGCCAAATCAGACTGAAAAGAATCAGCAATTCCAAGACAAGAAAATGCTGAGCTTGCCTAACAATGCCAGGGAAGCTGAGAGCAAATGAGGTAGGAAGGTGTTACAGCCAGCTTTCATTGCAGTCACCCTCCTTTTGCTGGAGAATAATCTCAAAAACATTTATAAGGATAGCTCCCTTCTTAATGCTCTTGCAAGGTTAAACCAATTAATATATAGTCCGTTAAGAAACAAAACACTAATCTATCCCAGGTGCCAAACCAGCATTCTGCAGGTAGCAATGGCAAGAGAACGCTCACTGAAAATTGAAGTGACAGAAGCTAGCACCAAGATAGTACTTACAAAGTGGTATTTCTCTGTTAAGGACACCAAAATCTGATTAAAACCTTATTTAAGAGCTAGGAATTCTTTGAGTTGCCATCACTCAATAGAAAAAACTGTAATTTGGGCTTCTTTTATTGTGAAAACTTTTTAACAAGGAAATAGTCTTGTGGGGCTTCGTAAGCTCAGGAGAGGTTTATATATCCATGTAGCCAGACTTCCAAAGCTAAAAGCTCGGCACACCGTCACCCACGGCCGTCCCTCTGGCTCCTTGCAGCGCTGCAGAACGATGGTCGTGGCTGCCTGTGACCATGCACCCGAGCACGAAGGAGCCCTGTTGCATGCGCTTCAGAAGCTGCGAGGCATAAAGAGTTAGGCACTGCAAGAGACACGCTGGCATCTCAGCTACAGCTGCCAAGTCACCCCAAGCTGCAGCCTACCCCCTGCGTTGGCCACTTGGTTCCAGCCGAGCTCCTTTAACCAGGTTTTCGTAGCAGGCGCTGGGCTGTGTGCTCCTTCAGATTTAATCTGAAATCGCATGGCTCGTTTTGCAGCAGTGCTGAGCTAACGGGCCATACCACGACCATATATAATTATAGAGCAGGTATTTGAAAGACTTTTTTCAAGGCCTATTAGATTAGCATGCTTTGCTTTACCTTTGCTACGCAGCGTTTCTACACCTGTAAAATGCATGCAACAGCTCCTGCATTTTAGTTTATAGATGATGCGAGTCGTTTCAGTCCAGAACTAATACATCCATGAGAAAACTAATGCCATCTTCACCACGGGATCTTGACATTGCGCAGAAAATGCAAGATGGGGCTACTGAATAACCAAGGGCACAAATAAAATATTCAGCAGTCACTTAGTACTTGAATGCCATCCACTCCTTACACTGACCTGGATATCTGTCTCTGGAAAACGTAGCACAAACTACAGGTTAAAGACTCACAATGATTATTCAAAGGAATGGACTGGTGGAACCAGAGCCACACCAGTAGCTTAATGTGCCATTGCTACCTTTTTGTTTGGTTAGTTTTAAGAATTTAACTTTTAAATTTGGATATTCTTGTATTATTATTTTCTGTGCAAAGTTTTTCCATTTTTTCTAAAGAAAACGGGAAACAATCCCCAGAAGTTCCATGGGGTGGATTGTTGTCAATGCCCCTGAGGCTCACCTGCAGTGTTACAATAATTCAATATAGCATCTCTGCCTTTACCATTTTAGCTCAGTGATGGTACAGCAGCAGCAGTCTACCACCCCGTGCTGGTATTAGTAGACTGTCAACAGGAAAAGGTTACAGGACAGCTGGCCCATGAAGAATACACTGTCCAAAGAGCAATGAAGATTCAGCAATCTCATATTTCCACTAAACAGGTACATCCCTTCACTATCTCTCGGTATTACCCATTTGTCTCTTCCCTCTCATGAGCTGTGGGATTTTTTCCTTCCTAATCTCTCCTAGGGCAGGAAGACCAGCACTGCTTGGGCTTGTTATCCTCATACCCAGGAAGTACCAGATTCCTCCCTCTAAATTCTAGCTGCAGCTTCAACTAGGAGAGAATTCCAGCTCAATTCCAGGCAGAAACACACCAGGATACAGAGATAATTCAGGAAGCATGCCCCCTGCACCCTGCAATCTCTACTGCACATGTTATGTGGAGGCTTCTAATTCTTCTGAAAGTACTTCCCAGCCTTTGATCGTGGCTGTCAGACTGCTTAAAAAAGGCAGCCTCCTCTTCCAAGGGCTGTGGCACCATGTGCCACATTCTATACTTCCTTTGCCCAGTAAATAAACGGAACAGTGCTGTTGTAACTGGGTTTATAACTGAGCTGGGATATTTGCATGTTGTTTTTTTTTAATCTGGAACAAACTTTCCACTGTCAGACTTGCCAGTGGGTTATCATTTAATTCAAGAGAAACTGCTATAATACGAAATAATACAGGTCTTTTCTCATCCCATACTTGCTGAAAAAATATTGACAAGTTGCCTGTAGAGCTTTCCCATGCCCCTTACAAAAACAATGTAATATTAAACCTACGTTGTTTGTTCTAGTTGTTGATTATTTTTCTTCTTCCTTGGAGGCTTCTTCTTCTTCGGCTTGTTGGCGTTCTGATTATTTTGTTTGTTGTTCACACCAAAGTGTCCTGCTGATATATCGCTTTGTAGAAGGTTAACCAAGAGTGGACTTGTGAGTGTAACATCTTTATTGACCGGAAAAACAGGATTCTGCCCACAGGAAATCTGATTCCCATTTGGCGTTCCACTAAACCCTGTATTGAAAGGCAGCCCATGGCCAGAGAAATGACTCCCTGAAGCATTGTTGTTTCCTTGCATTGCTTGCATATGAGAAGGCACCATGTTTGGCTGCTGCACAGGAACGTCAGGTAACATCTGTGTCAAGTTCACATCACTATTTGTTGTAGTAGTAGTATCTCCGAGTTGCTGAGATATGTGAGGACCAGGTCCAGTGGGCCTTAAAACTTGCCCTTGCATTCCCATAACCTGAGAAGGATTACCATTCACAGGGCCTTGCTGTGCCATCATCTGCCCAGTGAACTGCACCATGTTTCCTTGCATGTTTGGGGTTGGTCCTCTCATCAGCTGAGCTGGCCCCGTCATAACATTGGACTGGTTTTGAGTACTAAAAGGCTGTTTATTTCCTTGCATCTGAGTGGTCATCATCTGTTCCATCATCGAGTTTTGCTGTAACAAGACCTGGCCCTGAGGTCCCATCATCTGATTGTGTGTAGACATCATCTGTTGTCCCTGCTGGGGAATCATCTGTTTGGGTGGGGTCATCCTTTGGGGAGAAGGACCAAGATTTTGGTTTTGTGGTGTCACCATCATCTGGCCTTGTGGCATGAGCTGATTTCGAGAAAGTATCATTTGGTTTTGAGGGTTCAGTGATCCCTGAGCCTGAATGTTTACCATCTGTCCTTGAGAGGATACGATTTGCTGATGCATTCCCATAAGCTGAGACTGTGGTCCTTGCTGAGGCTGTCCCTGTATGTTGCCCATGTTAACTTGGGGCACTCCACTAGCACCAGCCTGCTGGTTGTTCATATTTCCATGAAGTCCCATTAGATTGGTCTGCATCATATTTGGTGGGCCATGTGGTGCTTGCATCTGATTTTGAGGAGGTGCAGATCCTTGGCCACCTTAAAAAAAAAAAAAAATTGCCACTAAGAAACAGATCGCAATGCTATAAGTTTTCACATTTTTTGATTGTTTTCCTCCCTTTTCCAATGAACTGGAATATCTGACATTTTTGCAGTCCTGCGATGCAATGTTTTATGCTACAGAAACATGTTAATTGCCAAAAGAACATCACACTTCTCAAAATAAACACTTAGACTGGTACTTCCCAGGTACCCCACTACAGAAGACATAACAGAAATTTAATGTCAGTTGTTATCTGTACATAAGTTTGAAAATCTTCCACAATATCACCCAACCCAACAGAATTATTTCTAGCCGAAATAAGCTTCAAACCTTGAGGTTATGTTATAATGGATTAAAAAATAAATCCACATGAAGTACTGATGAAATGACATTACCAGGGTATCCACAATCCAGACAAAAGCATAAGAATTGAATTGTTAAATGGAGACATTTGGGAACTAAAGATTTAATTTTTACAGGACTGACTGACATCATCATATTTGAAAGATCATGGCAGTCTGGTGAAGTTCCCACTGACTGGAAAAGGGGAAACATAACCCCCATTTTCAGAAAAAGAAGACCCAGGGAACTATAGGCTGGTCACTCTCACCTCTGTGCCTGGCAAGATCATGGAGCAAATCCTCCTGAAGGCTCTACTAAGGCACATGGAAAATGAAGGAGAGGTGACTGGTAACCAGCACGGCTTCACCAAGGGCAAATCGTGCCTGACAAACCTGGTGGCCTTCTATGATAGAGTTACGGCTTCAGTGGGTAAAGGAAGAGCAACTGCTATCATCTACCTGGACAAGGCGTTTGACACTGTCCTGCATGACATCCTGGTGGCCAAATTGGAAAAATATTGATTTGATGGATGGACCACCTGCTGGATAAGGAACTGGCTGGATGGTCGCACTCAGAGAGTTGTGGTCAGTGGCTCAATGTCCGAATGGAGACCGGTGACGAGTGGTGTTCCGCAGGGATTGGTACTGGGACCGGTGTGTTTAACATCTTTTTCCAAAACACGGACAGTGAGATCGAGTGCACCCTCAGCA
>NW_010145271.1:10472-27408 GCF_000699245.1 Pterocles gutturalis | reverse complement strand
CTAACATTCTGTGATTCTGTGATTCTTAGGTTTTATTTAGCTGGCAGAGAAAATCACAGAGATAAATTTCATGAGAAAACCTACAAAATTCTCTACAGACCAGGTTCGGTATTTAGAAATGAGCCAGTTCTTCAGACTGAGATGGACTAGTGTAGCTGCATGAGGTCAAGTGGTTTGTGTTGGTTTGCACTTGCTGAAGATCGGTTTTGTACAACTTGGTGCAGCAGCATCTGGGAGTGAGCACAGTAAGCAAATGCCTTTTATGTCCTGTACAGAACATGCACAATGGGGCACCTGATCCTGGTGAGCAGCTTTACAAGCCAAAATCCTACGTTATACTGCTGACTGACAGGTAACCACCAAGCTGCTGGTGATTAGAGAAACTCCCATCACACAGCAAAGGGGAAGAAGGAGAGTAGGGTCAGGCAGATTTTAATGTATTAAATAGTCACTTTATGATGTCCTTGTTCCACCTGTCAAGGCATTCAGTCACGAGGACGAGGACTCTTGTGTTTTCCTGACTGCATTTCATTTTACATGAAGTCAAAAGATGGTTTTCCTCACTTTGATTCATGGAATTGCTACTCATCTCATCACCTCTGCTGCAAATCTGACTCAGAGCGTGCTGTTGAACCAGGAGTTTATATTTGTGTTTTGTGCTCTCTTCTTATCCCTCCACTCCAGTTTTTCTCCAGTTCAGTACAATCTGCCTTATTTCCTCCTCAGAAAAGGAATGAAACTTCAGCGTTCACACTCAGGGGTGGAGGGAGCACACGGACTCATATATTGGAAAAGATTAAAGGCAGAAGAAAGGAAACAGAAAGAGACCACATGTTCATGTACTAAATAAAGCAAAATCAATCAGAAGAGAATGAGGAGACAAGCAACCTCCAGCTGGCTTTAATCTACATATTTTCCTTCCAATTTATTAAATGCTTAAGCATAGATTAATTCCCAGTGGTACCTTCTGCTTTATGCACTGGCTTGATGCTAGAAACTTTGCATTACTATTTTATCTTGGTACAGCACAGGGATTTCAAAATATCATAGAAATGTAGGCAATGAGTGTTATCTCCACTTAACACAGGGAAAGGCTCATATGCCCAGAAAGACCTGAAACAGCTGTCTAAAATCAACATTAAACTCCATTTCTTTTGATTCCCTGTGTTGTCTTCTACCTGCTAACCACCACTGATTATTTCATAGGCAGACATTGGAGTGAATGACAATGTACCTGCTTTTGCATCCTCTGAAGAGTGCTTGTCTGAATTCCAGTGAGGTGCTGACAAATTTGATCCTGAGCATCTGGAGAGAGATATCTAAGGAAGATATTCTTCATTCAACCTGCCTAGAGCATTTATACCTCAGGTTCCATCCTCCCATCAGGGGGTATGCTCTCTACCACTCCCTCCCTATCCATGAATAGATTTCTGAACTACCTTTCTTGCACTCCACAGTCTTCAGCTACTATTTGTGTCACTGTTTGCCACCCCAATGTAATTCAGTGCAACCAGCTAAAAAGGACATAGGCAGATGCAAACTGTACCATGCACAACAGACCTGTCACTTGTTAATCACTATTAGTATCCTCATAATTTTCATGCACATAACAATCATTCCTGTGGGATGTTTGTTTCCTACTTTCATCCCAAACTCCATGCTGCTTTCTTACCTCTCTCTCCTTGGAGGAGCAGTCCTGGGTCTTGGTGCAGTCTGATGAAGCTGATAACTTTAATCAGAGGTGGCTGCTGCTGCAAAAGGCTGTTGTTCTGTGGATCCCACGTTGCTTGCTCTGGACTCAGTTCTTCAACAGTATTTCCCAGGAACTTAGCAGGACTGGGAAGGACCGCAGGGCTCCAGAGGGTGTTCCCTCATGGATGGTGAGTACTGGATCAGGTGACCAACATGGGCTAAAGGGTCTCAGAAACAGTGGTAGCTTTTCCCTTTGGTGAGATGAGCTCAGTTCGAGAGAAGGAGAGGCAGAGTCTCTCCCACTCCCACTGGCTTTTCTTGCAAGTTGCGCTTCGCAGGCTCTGCTGAGGGGAGGGGGTCTCTGGAGCGACACCTAGTCGTGCAGGGTCGTGGGTGCATCCAGCTGGCCCACCCTGCCTCTACACCACCTCAGACCCTATGGGGAAAAATCAGTGGAGGAATGGAAGCTTTTTTATGGTAAACTGTGCTTCCACAGGTCTAGCCTGGCTCAGCCCCCACCATGAGCTTCTTTTCTTCTTGTCTGAGATTTACTTTAAAATATTCTCTTTCTAGGACAGGAGGGGATTTTCTTTACATTTGCCAATTAAGTCTTTCTTCTTCCCTCCCTGCCTTTCTCCCTCTCACTCTCACAACTACTGGCAAATTGCAGATTTTCCTTCTGTAGGACTCACAGATAATTGGCTCAACTCCTCCCTTGAAGTCAGGGGAAGGAGGGGAGCTGAGGGGGTGGGATTTTGTGCCTATTGTAAAAAATCTTTTCTTTTCTCCTCTAAACAGAAAGTTCATATGCATTGCAGACTGCACATTCCCCGTCTTTCCACCAGAGACCTGTATGTATGCGTTTGTGGGGAATGAGTTAGCGTATGTGTATGAGAGAGACAGATTTCACTTACTTTGCAAGCTGTAAATTCATAAGCTGTTTCTAAAGGCTCTATACTTCTGTGCTGATCTTTTCTACTAGATAGAAGCAGACTGACTCATTTCCCAAGCAGGGGCTTTCTGTCCATAATTCCTGTAATTCTTTTGCCATATGGAATATGTTCTCCTCTTCCCTCAACCTTGAAAATGCTTCATTAGGATTGCTGGTTGGTTTGATTAAGAAATAAGAATAATGTGTAACTTCTGTTCTTTCATTAATACTTAAATTTTAAAAAATCCCAAAACTAGAGCTGGGTAATAAAAATGTAAAAAAAAAGGTCAAGCAAACTGAAAGTGTGGGGGACCGAGGGTCAGAAAAAGAAGAGAAACAAAGAAAAATGAGGGTGAATTCAAGGAGTTTGTTCAACCCCGAGTGAAAAATCATGTTTGTGTTTTAGTTCACTGTTTATTGACTCTATTTTTTTTTCCTTTTTGAGCCTAGATCTTTAAGTCTATTTTAAAAGACATGAAAAAGATTGATTTTGGAAGGTTCAAAATGAAGTATTTCTGCATTTCCCACTTAGAACTCCTAATCAGAGGAGAAAAAAAGAGGGAGAAAAGCACTTCGAGATTTTCAAGATATTTTGACAATAACAAAATGGAAGGGAGGCATGCTCTCCCAAATCGGAATATAGTTTCAGGACTCGCACAATTCTCTTTTTCTCTGAGCAAATTTACTCTTGGTTGAACACAAAAATTCCTCCAACTACCTTGTCTGTTTCATGTCCAAACCCCCCGCTTTCCCCCGCAACAGTTCCTGCAGCTTTTGAGGAATTTCTGAGATGCTTTGCTTTTTCTTGTCCTTCTCCTCAGAGCACAAGGAAGTTCCTGTTGTCACTCAGAAAAATGCTTCCCTCCTTCACCCATGCTCCTAGTGCTGCACAGCAGCCACTAGCAGCTGTTGAGGAGGGTGCCATGGCTGTTGGAGGCACATGATCTGACATGCCTGCATGTCTCTCTGTGTCCACAGACTTTGAAAGCCACAACACAGGCTATGAGATGGACCTGCTGTAACCATCTGTTGAGAGGCAGCAGATCCCAGTAAGGTCAGGCTTGAGCAGGAGGTGGATTTGGGCCCCCAAGGCTAACACAAAGGCAAACCACCATTGATCAAATTTGGGAAGCAGCAGCTCCTGGCTTCCTCCTAATGTAGACAACTTTAGATTTGGGAAGGAAGAATACAGCTTGGCACAGCACCACTGAAACACCACTGATTTCTTCCAAGGGGTAGTGAATTGATAATGGGTCATGACATGAACTCAGCACTTTTTAGACCACAACACCAAGACTCCTTTGTCAGCTCCTGAGGCTTTTCTCTTTGGGAAAAAGTAGAGGGGTATTCTTATGCCTCAGACAAATTTTTGAAATAAGATATGATGGTTTCCATTCCTAAGTCATTGGTTCAGATCAAACCTAGAGCAAAAGCTGCCATCTGTGGTGTCTGGTCAACTACTTGTATAGTTTAGATCCAAACAGAGTGACCAGCATCCTGGTGTCATTGCCATAAGGGGAATTGCTGCAACAATCAGCAAAGAAGTCAAGCCCTGTAGTGCTAAAGAGAATAAACTCCTCTTTCATCCCTATAGCTCACAAGTTGAGTGTACAAGTTCTCTGACAAAAAAAGAGAAAAGTGTAGTCATTGTGGAGACCATCTCATCAGCCTGGAATCTCAGCCTACTCAAGCTCTTTTGTAAACCAAATGCAAAACTCTTGCCTAGCTAGCTTCATCAAGCCCAAACTCACACTCAGCTGTCCTCTCCAGCATTTAAACTAGCCAGTTGAGTTCCTCAAATTATATCAAAATAAAATAGGAACATACTTGACAAGGCACCTTGGCTTTATTTGATCTCTCAGCAAATGGCTAATAAAAATAAAAAATTATTTTTGAAGTCAACCTTTGAAAGATAATTGCTAACTATGAGCCTTCAGAGTCTCGAGAGATGCTGCTGCAGATTTTTGGGTTGTTTTTCTTTTTGCTTCATTTTTTTCTGGTGTGCTCCCAGTTCAGGAGTTGACAAAAAGCTGGGCTTTCACGCCTTCCTTCAGGGAAGAACTAGAGCTCAAAATTCCCTGCTTTTCCAGTGATGTCCTGATGGGCTCTGGTGGAGAAGTCACATTAATTCTGTGTATCCACCCCCATTTTAGAAGTAGAGATGGCAGCACCTCTTTGCTTCTAGCGTTATAAAGGGAATAAGTGGACCAGAGAGACAAAGCCACTGCCAAAACAAGAGAAAACATTCCCAGTCTCAGTAGTTTCCTCTGGTTAGTCAGAGACCATCAACCTTAGAGCTTACAGATATTTAGCAATTTAGAAGCCAGGCTTACAATTAATTACTCTCTGGAGGCATTTCTCCCTCCTACTCCTCCAGTCTATAAAGAAAGCCTAAATGAGGTTTTTATCTATCTGGCTAAGGCTGTCTCAGAGGATAACAGGCTGTGGCTGCAGAGAACCACCACCACTATGAAGGGCTTTGCCTGCCTCACTGGGTGACACTGGCCATGGCTGGTGCTACAGTCCTCGAGTCTGGGTGTCCAGTGTGAGAGACAAGAGAAACAGAATGTGTGGCAGATAAGTTATATCAACTGAATGACACGGTTTATACAGGACCAGCTGAAAGCAAATTACCTCGCTGGCACAGTGGCTCATCAGCACATACAGCTGTTGTCTCTAAGGCTGGCATGTGGGTCTTGCTGGCTCACCCATGGGAACACCTCAGCTGCTGAAGGTGCTGCAGATGGTGCAGCTGTGGCCCACAGACAAGACAGCTGTGCTTATTTTGGGTCTCCCTAGACCATAGGTGAGCAGAGAGGGAGGACTTGAGAGGGCAAGTCAATGGAACAGGAAGAGAAATGTTGCAGGGAGAGGCTGTGTAGGAAGATGTACAGAGGAATGGGGAGAAAAAAGGCAAAAATATGGCTGCCATGTGTTGCACTAACCACCTGACTCCAAGAGGCGGTGGAGATCTAAAGTGAAGTGACTTGCTCTATGGTGGGACACACGAGTGAACAACTGCTCCTCAGACCCATCAGAGGAGCTTCCTCCTCTCTGAAGAAAGGTACAGCTCCCAGGCGGCACACACACAGACCACCCTGGCACCAGGATCTTAGGCAGCATGGGCTCATGGGGCAGAGGTGTCACTGTCAACAGCAATTTATACCTTCTGCAGCTCCAGGTACCGGCTGCGGCTGGAGATGGAGACTGATGTGATGGGCTGATGCAGCAGGACCAATCTGTTTCTCTCCACCTTAAGACAAATGACAGAAGTGACAATCACATGCCATTCAGCTCTGGTCAGAATTAGTTCAAGACAAAAGATGTTCCAAGGCTTTTGTCTCCTCTTCAAAAGCAAATGCAACAGAGATTAAATATTTAAACCAGCTTTTCCCTCTCTTTTCCCATTCATTTTCACTCTCCTCATTATTCAGTAACTCAGCTTATTTTTCCACCCCCTCACCTTCCCTCCCTCCCTCCCACATTCATTTCTCCTGCTTGGTGCCCCTCCCTTCAAGCAATGCTGAAAAGTTAGTGTTCAGGAGTCAGTAAACTGCAGGTTCAAAATCATATTCTAAACAGCAAATAGATGAGCAGCCACAAGTATTACTGCCCCTGCATTGCCTGTACCCCTGGGCATTTAAACTCAGTGAAGGTCTCTCCAGGGGTGTTACAGTGACTGGGAAAATAAGTAATGATCATCAGTTACAAGTGAGAACAGTAATACTTGGAAGAATACAGCTGTAGAAGGTATACATTGAGAAAATGGTGGCCTGACTTACATTCCTGTTCCTGTCACAGAATTTGTCTATGACTGTAATTTCTCAGTGTCCCAGGGTAGAATATGGGTTAATAATATTTTCTGAGATCCTTGCGAAATGGAAAAGCATTTCTTTGCTGTGAAAAACGTCTAAGTCATCTCTTATTTGCTGCATTTGCTGTGAATAATTTTTAAAATTACATTTTAATCAAATATTTTTGAGAAAATACTGTGTTTCTAGTCCCCCTCCTTTCCTTTTGCCACTACACAGTATGTCCAGATTTCTTCATCAGACATGCATTCACCCTTTCATCTTCATTCCACTGTTGAAAATTTTTAAAACTTTCTCCATCTTTGAAAAATTACTAAGAAGCAAACTTAAAGCTTAAAAAAACCCATTATTCAAAAAAGCTTCAGAGTAGAACACAGGGTGTGAGGAAAAACCCAAAGTGTCTAATTAATTTCTGTACTCTCAGTGAATACCAAGAGGGGTTGGTTTATAGTCTCCCAAGCCCTGATGGAGGAAAAGCAATCCCCACTACATCCATCTGTGTAGCCTATGATCCTGCCAGAGCAGAAGGACAAATCATGCACTCACCTGGCAGTGACTACCAAGTGCTGTGTCAGCCTTTCAGGAAGGATTTGGCACAGGTATAAATCATGACTTTCAGTCTCTGTTCAGCATCCCATTTCCCTAGCTGCTCCCAGGTCCTGTGTCCAGACAGATAACTGCACACCTGGGATGGAGACAATTTGGTGCTGGTAGGAAGGGGTTCATTCAAGAGGTCCCCAAAACTTTCCTCTAGCTGACGCCATTCCAGTTCTTCCCAAAGGCAGAGAGGGAAATAATCCTTTTGGACTATTTCTGTGTCCCCACTGCTGTTACTTGGCTCCCCAAGATATGCCCTTACTTGTCCCCTTTTACCATCTGTTATGATCCTCTTACCAGGGCTGATGTCTCTGGAAGACTTTTACCTGTGATGGGAATACAAAAAACTAAAAGCAGAGGGGAAGGACGAGTTGGGAGAAGATGAACAGGACTGGGGAGGAGAGCCCTGTAAGTCGTCACAGAAAAATCTCTGATGAAAAGCACAATGAAGGCTCACTAAATACAGCTGAAAACAAAGACAAAACAAACGGCATAGGAACAAGAGAAGATGCATGAAAAATGCATGAACCAGAGACTGACAAGCCAGAGACCTCTGCAGCATGTATGATGCTGCCTGTGACTGGCTATTCTATTTTGGTCTCCATTAAGAAGTGGGAATTGCAAGTCTGGGTCTGGCTGCTATATGTAGGATCAGCTGGGTCTGTATAAACACTCCCATTTAGAAGCCCTCCCTGCCTTGCAAGCTGTCAAGTGTAAAAAATTGTTTCTCTAATGATCTGGTTTCTCACATTCATTCATACTCTGCCAACACCTTCCATCTACACCTGTGCCTCCAGAAAACAGGGCTTAATTCACCTGTAAAACCTGACAATCTTTACAGGTACATCCTTCTAGCACAACTCTTCTAACACCATTATCTTTTTATGCCTAGGAGACAGACTTCTCTAAATCAACCGCTGCTCCCTGAAGCCACGCAGGTGGGCTGCAGAACCTCCAGTTGATCGCTCAGATGATTCCCTTGGTTGTCTTCCTGGATCCAGAGCCTGAGCACTGAAGTTGTCTGCTACTAAGTGATCTTCTTGAGTTGCCACCCTGAGGCTTCATGGTAGCTGCATGACTCTGCACAGGTTTTATTTGGCACCTGGTTTCACTGTGGTTACTCACAGGAAGAACAACAGCAACATGGTGATGATCAGGGTGAATTAGGGCACTGTGTCCTCATATTGAGCTAATTGTTTCTGGCCTTCCTGTACCTACAGGACCAGTTCTGTGCTAGAACCTGGGTAATTACAGCAGTTGTTCTTTTTTTACTGTTCCTTTCATTAAGAAAACAAGTTTTGGGGATTGAAAAATACCTCATTCCTTTGACTTGAGAGATATTATACACCTTTATTTATAATCAAAGGAAGCCAGTGAATGGGAATCATTCCAGAGGGAAGAGCAGGTGAGAATGACAGATTGTTCTTTTGTATTTCTTTTTGTTCTTGTTCTGTTTCACCCTCTCAGAGGACTGTAATCATGTACTCAAGATCCAAAGTGAAATCCATTATAATAATAATGGTAATACTATGTACTCTCAGTGTAACTTTTTTGCTGGTAACTCCACACATTCTGCAAATATCTAGGAAGCTATGCTCAGTCCCTCCTGTGGAGTGTGAACATACCTATTTTAGCAATTTACAAATGGAAAAACCGAATGTGCATATAGGTTTTAAGCTGTTAGTCGCAGGTGACTCAGGGTGAGCATCACTGGACATGAGCTCCTTCTGCCCACACTCCGAACTAACTGAAAACTAAGCAGCCATCACTAACGAGCTGTTGAGCATGAAGTAATCGGTCCTGTTGAGAGATTATGTAGCTTTTGGCCAGTTTGGAGCATGAGCAGAATGAGTTGTATCTGTCTGCAAAGGGCCATGCAAATAATAGCCTCCAGGCTGCAGGACTGGAAGCAGAGTCCTTTCTCATCTCCTCGTCCCCAGTCCTGGGCATCAGCTGTATGGCCAGGAGATGACACAGCACACAGAGATGCATGTATAACAAACACTCGCTGAAGAGCAAAACCTTCCAGGGAAGTATAGCTAATGGACATGTCAATAACCTCATCTGTGTCCTTGAGAGGAACCAGAGCAAAAAAAAAAAGCTTTGGCCCAGTTTTTAAGAAGTAGTGTTGCCTGCTACAATCTCTCCACAAATATACGTCAAGTCCTCAAAATCATGAAGCAGACTTCAAAACTGCAAGATTAAAACAAGCTAGGTAAGAGGAAAGAAGCCCTCAGGGTGCTGCAGGGTCAAGTTTTTCTCTGCAGTGATAATGACTAGCATCTTATTTTTTAACTAAGAAATCAGAGCTCTGACTAAAGCTCCTGTAGTTGAACGTATTTACTGACAGGGGCCAAATTCGATTTGGTCCCTTTAGTTAATGTGAAACCGGAGAATTTTCCTGAACCAGCCTGGTTCCTCTGCCTGCAAATCTGCCTGATGATCTCAAATTGAGAAAATTCATATTTTTCAGTGACAGCTACAAGTAGTTCTTGTTTCTGTGGGGCCAGCAGTGCTGCTGCCTGCCTCCTCAGGGGCTAGATTTCAGGGCTGGGACCATCCATGCTGAGCCTCTGCCCTGATCTGCCCAGCAGAAGCTGCAGGGCAACACCAGCCTTTCCTTGCCACAAGCCTGTTCCCTCTGCTCAGGCTGCAGGCTCTGCTTGCCTGGCAGCTCAGCTATAGCAATGTAAAAAGCTCTCATTCTGACATGAAAGCCTATCAAAGTGGCTTTTACTCTGGTGTAAATGACTGAGCAAGCTGCTGAGTGAAAGGAAATCAGACCTGAGGCTTTTTCTATGTGTTTGTTCCGGCTGAAGGCTCAGAGGAGTTGTACAAGAGTATAAATTTACTCATTACCTTCTCCATGACTCTTTATGCTTCCAGCCTCTCTCTGTCCAGAGGAGCTTGTACCTCTTCAGATTATCTCACAGCAGTTCAATTAGCAAGAAAACTTTCCGTCTTCAGTGCTGGATGATTACTAAAGGCTCCCATTGGCTCTGACCTGCACTTTGCTTCGAAGCAAAGGGCAACTGCATCTGTGAAATGAACAGAAGGGACAAATTTAATTACTGACAAACTAACTCATCAGAATTCCCACTCCTGATACTGCTGCAGTGTTGAGAAGAGGGTCTGTGATTTATGTGGCAGGTTGAACGAAGAAAGGGAAGGGGATAACCACAAGAATTGGTTCACTGCTGGAAATTACTGCTAATTAGGATAGGATGCAAAAACTCACAGCTGCCTTATTTACCAGCTTCTTCCATGCAGCAGAGACCTAAGCCACCTTGCATTTTTGTTCTCTCTCAAGGATTTGACCCTTTTACTACACAGTATAATTCCATATAGTGCCCTTCTTAAGGGAGGGGGAAGGGGAAGAACATGAGGAACTCAATGTTTTTCACTTTTGCACTTGAAGACAGTTTATGTAAGCATCCGGAAATAACGATTCCTCCTTCTCAGTGTCTTTGAAAGGCACTAATGCTAAAGAAAGGAAACCAGGCACACAGATTTATGCTGCAGTTGCGATTCCTTTGATGAGTGACGGCACAGACTCAGTGCTGCCAGTGAGGACTGGAAACCAAATTCAGCAGCAAAGGTAAAGCACTTGGGGTTATGAAGAAGTGCTGCAAACCAGTCGCTCTGGTGCAGTCCCTCACCAGTGGCATGAGGGCCACAGGTACATACACCTCCCAGAGTCCTTCAGCCTGCTCCATTGAAGGGGCAAAGCCTTTGCCGCCAGTGGATGGTTGCAGGGTGGGCTCTTATTCCTTTAGGCCCACAGACCTGGGAGATGGAAGGGAGGAATTAGGGACACAAGTTGGCATAGCAACTTCAGGCTCTGCGCTTTCAGGCTTATGCAACCACAAGCAGGTTGAGAAGGTGCAAAAGGGCACTTTCCTCCTCTCGCACACACAAAGCCTTGTCAACCAACGCCTTGCATCCTTGGTAGTTAAGCAGAAATCAGTGATCTGCCAGAGCTTCGTGCTTCCCCCAAAGCCTCCCCCCCTTGCCTCGCATTTCCTTCTGGAGGCTTCACAAGCTTTTGGGCAATGGCAGGAGCCTCCAAAGCACCCTTCACCCCATCTATCACCCATTAGAACATGTCCTGAGAAAGGTTACTGCCTCAGTGGTTTTGCCCACCACCAGCAGCCAACCAAGGGTGCTTCAGGTACACAATGCACTACTAAAAGTAGGATGTATGACCTCCTGACTACTGTTCTGTAGCCCTTGGTGGGCCTCAGCACATCCAGCCTTACAAAACCTTGTGGTCTAGGCCAGCACTGCAGAAACACAAGCCTGTAGCTCCAAGGACAAGATGAAGAGGGTGTATGACAGCTTTTTGCTCTCATTGCCAATAGGAAGCATGGAAGTTTTAGGCACTAAACATTTTCAGGTGAAGAGCTAAGCAGCTCTTCTGTCCTCCCTCTATAAGCAAATGGGAAAGATAAAGAGAAGGCAGTGGTTTTGTTTGCAGAATGAATCTCCAAGAGGCTCTTCCAGCATATAGCAGTTTATGGGTTGGCTGGAGATCTGCTTTCATCTTGGCTCTTTGCATCCTCAGTTATGAGTTTTTTAGACACTGCTAGCAACTCTATCTATCATGCTAGACAAATTTTCTTTGAGAATATTGAAAAAGGCAAATAGAGAAAAAATCAGATGTCCTCGCTCTATCTGAGCTAATGTAAACTCTTGCCAGCAGGGAGAGCTTTAAAGTGGACAGATAGGCAGCTTGATCAGAGGTGCAAAAGCGTACTGCACTGAGCTGAGCATATGGCTGCTCAATAACCAGTGCAAATCCGTGTGGTTTTAGCGTAAATCTCCTAACAGCTGATGAGATTCAAGTCCTCCTGGATTTGGATCTTTGTGATGAGAGAAAAAAATATCTCAGTTTTATTTTTATTTTGAAGCAGGGAAAGCAACACAAAGACAACAAACCAAAGTTTTCATGCATGCACATAAAATTTGGTAAGCATAATTTGAATTAACCCTACAGATTCAAAGGTTTGGAAGCAAAGGCAGGTTATTCCTATTTTCAGTCAGAAAATAAATATTAATAACTTGCAAGCCAGTCGCATGATTCCAGAAGAAACAGCTCAGGCTTCTAAATGCTTGATGAGGCAGTATTGACATTGCTACAAACACCTTCAGTGTCCCATTAGCACCTAGTCGGAGGTGCTAGGACTTCCTACATGGCCACCACATAAGCAAAAAGCCTTGGCTGCCCACATATTAACATTTTGATATCCCTCAGTGCCTTGACCTGCCAAACATACCATGCCCAATGTTTCTCAGTGAACCTGGCTAAGCCTCTTCAAGCATGGGTCATCAGAGGGGGGTGAGGAGTGTCTGGCTGTCAAAACTTAGCCCGTTCACTACCTGGTCTGTGGCTGGACAGAAATCAGCTCTAGCCAGGGTGCAGTTTTCCAGCACTCCAGACATTGGCATTCAGGGCATTTATTATACAGTTTGCCGAAGCAAAGTGAACGCTTACAAATTCTTTTGGTGTACTTCCAGGCATTTCTCATCCTCTGGACATGAGGGAGCAGGTGAAGGTGATGGAGGGAGTTGGCAAGCTCATCTCAGCTATTCTGAAGTTTCTACATGTTCTTGTGGGAAGGGAACAGTTACACAAGCTGCCTTGAATGTTCTTTAACAACTCTTCCAGCCTGCTGCTGCAAATCCTGTCTCACAGCTGTCCTGCATGTGGCCCACAGGACTCATGAAAATGGATCTGCAAAGGGAAGGGGAAGAAGGATGGTCACACCTTGCACCGTCACCTGCAGAGGGGAACACTCTTCCTACTGCAGCCTGCCCAGAGCAAGCCCAGACTTGCTGGGGTCACAATTGGGAAGAAAGTTATGGCCTGTTCACCAGCACCTAGGTGAGCTAAACCTTGCATGCAGGCCAGCCTGCACTGAGAGGTCCTCAGCTTCAGTGGCTTGGGTCTGTAAGCTCCCTTCAGTCTGCCTTTTTGATCAGCCCCAGGTTATGACACTAATAAAACTGCAGGTAGCCATAAGAATGAAATGTCAGGTACTATCACCTTCCCTCTGGTTATTCCTGGAGGAAGCTAAGCAGACCTAATACTGCAGTGTGTCACCCCCAATTCCACTGAGATCACAGAAAGTTATAAATAGTCAAGAAATATGTTGCAATTCAGTTTTAAACTCTTGCTTTATGCTAAATGTTTTGCATGCCCTAACTGTCCTGTAGCTGTAGTGCAGAGAAGTCCTGGAATATCACCTGCATCTGCACATGGCAATGGAGACAGTCCTCAGCTTTATTCAAACTGTCAGACCTTGCTACCACACCGGACAGCTTCCACCTTCCTCACTGACCACTATATGTCCTGAGACACAGTCAGACACATCAGGCCAGAGTTATAAAGAGGAGGTATTGCCTCTCGAGGCTGTGATGGAGACCAATGCATAATATAGGCCAAGCTTACATTTAGTTTTCTGGCTGGCATACATGGACTGCACAGTGAAGCATAACTTGCTGCCTGCTATTTCTCTTGAGTGTCTCCATAGTCATGGCTGCTTTGCATTTCTCCCCGACATGGCACCAGCAGCAAGCCTAACCCAGTGTGCAGGCACCGTGAGGAATCGTAACACCAAATCCCAGGTGTTTGAGGGAGTTGTAGGAGGCACGGTAAGTGCCTTTCCCAGTTCTTCATTGCTGCTGGAGTAAAGCACCAGCTCTGAGAAGGAAATCAACAGGGGATAAATTTAAAAATGGGCCAAGTGGCTCTTGGAGAGGGTGCCTTGCTGGGGATGGCAGAGGGGCAGCGGAGAGCTGCTCATTGTTCTCCTCCCCGACAGCTACCCCCCTCAATCTCTCTGCTCACGCAGGGATTTACAAGCACTCTATGCCAGCCATTTTCTTGAAGTTGGCCTGATTACCAAAGCCGCCCTCGAATGAGAGGACAGCCAAGTTCTTTCACATCTCTGCTGCTTTCTGTTGTCTGCCACTGTCAGGGTGAGTAAAAGATGATCACGGATACAATGCCCAAGCACGACGGAGTTGGAGTGAGGAACGGCTGGTGCTCTTGCTGTACGACCTTTAAGGACCTCTGTAAGACAAGCAGATCCCAATCTGTGGTCTGGGTAATGGTTGTGCTCTATAAAACCATCCTTTGTGGTCCCTCTTTGGCCAGCAGAATACAAGTGAGCATCCACTTAACAGAGTCCTGTTAACAGTGCACCCAAAGCGGAGCACGGTGCCATTGTAGGTGTTGTCTCCAGTGGGATTTGGGTGTGGGGAGGGGGGACATTGCAAATACTTCCCCTGCTTCGTGCTCTTCTGCCACTTTCCTTCACCCAAAGCTTTCCTTTCACTCTACAGACTTGACTCTGGCCAGTCCCTTTCAAAGTTAGGCACTGGTCCACTTGCTGTATAGCTCTCCCCTTCTCCCAATATTCCTTGTACCAAGTTGGGTACCGCAGACAGCAAGCATCAGAAGGAAAACAACCTTGTTAACAGAAATGGATTTTTCTCTCCACACAGATGGTCAGTGAATATTTTTAAACACAGTCTCAACAAGATGTGCTAATTGTAACCCCACGATCCTTTCTCGTAAGCGAGCTAAAGAACAGATGGGTACTATTACGAAACTCCAGGGAGATGGATGGCTGCATAGTGAAGTGGACACTCTTGGCCCTTCTTCAGTTCTCAGAAAGGACCCCAACAAAGCACTTAATTTCTGAACCCCAGCCTGCAGTCACAAGTAACTCTGAGATACGCACACCAATTCAGGTTCAAAAGCATCAACCATGGTTGCATCAACAGCCTAAAGAGAGGATGTATAGGTAGAGAAGACAGTAAGATCAAGTTGTGTAAAATGCTGTTGAAAAGAACAAAAAACACAATACTCCCTGGGAGGGAGAAATGCAAAGCAACAGTGGCTAAAAACACACATGAGAGAAACAGCAGGTAGCAAATTGATCTTGGCTACACAGGTCATGTATGTCAGCCATCAAACTAAGCACAAGCAGTTTGGCCTGCATTGGTTTCTGTAACAGCCTTGAAAGGTAATACCTACTATTTACATGACTCTTGCCATCCATCTCTTGGAATAATGAGCCCAAGTGTGGTCCTTTACCAGAAAGATCCTGGGGAATGGTGGAATGTCCTGTGACTCTTTGCCTGGAGTCCAGCTAAGATCATCCTCTTCTCCTAGAGGGCTACGTCTCCCTGTCCTCTCAGTCACACCCTGACAGAAACCACCACAGAAATCTTCAAAGGGAGAAGCCTGCTTTTGGCATCTCCATTTTGCCTTATTTAGAGCAGGGACTGAACCCAAACCTCTGGAAGCCTAACCTGACCATCACATCCCTGATCACTCAAGAGTTGAGGACTCAGTTCTGCTGGGGCAACTCCTCTTTGAAAACAAATGGTGCTGCTGAAAGCAGGAGTGGCCATGACACTCTCCTATGGACCCTGGAACAATGCCTTTCACTTCTCTCTGGCTTCTTGTTGATACAATGATGTGTCTTGGCTCATGTTGATACAATGATGATCTTTGTGATACCTCAGGAAATCAAGGAATTATGCAGCTTTATGTATGAGATACCCATAAAGCACTTCCTATAAGATAGTAGATAAGCTCCTTTGTGAAGTGAGTAACTAAAACAAGAGCATCTGCTGCCTCAAATATAGATAGGTTTTTCTGCCTAAATTAAAGGCAGATGAAAGGCTTTTGCTTATTACTGTTCCATGAAGATCTGTGTGCTTGTGAAAAACAGTCAGCAACATTTGGAGAAGGAAATGCA
Source organism: Pterocles gutturalis (assembly GCF_000699245.1). Classification (NCBI taxonomy): domain Eukaryota; kingdom Metazoa; phylum Chordata; class Aves; order Pterocliformes; family Pteroclidae; genus Pterocles; species Pterocles gutturalis. Next base: position 11,602 of record NW_010145271.1, on the reverse strand, counting down.
TGGGGGAATGGCCCTGAAGAGGGTCTGGGGAAAGAGGACTCTGTGCTATATACTCTTTCAAAAATCTAGGACCCAAGAGGAAGAAAGCTCTCCCTACAGATTTGATGCCTGTTATGTGCACGGAAGCAGTATTTCATACCTCCTTGGTAAACATACAGGACCATGCAAAAAATCCCCAACTGCACTAACAATTTCTTTGCCTGATGGAAATTACCCTTTGATTGAAAAAGATAGCAGCTGTATATCTGCCCCTCTGTAAGTGATAAGACCTTTGCACATGGGAGATTCCTTAAACAGGGAGATTAATAGAGGATATAACCATAGTCCACAAACTATCCATCCCCAAGGATGCAGACTTCAAGGAAAAGACAGAACTGTTTGGCATGAGCTGAGAGCAGAACATTTAATCTGATGCCATGACAGTCTCTGAATGCTGGGATCTGGCCGGCTTTGGACTAATCTCCAGGGGAAGTGGTGAAAGCCGCGTTGCTTTTTGGCTGTTGTATAACTTGACTGACACGGATTCTGGGAAGTGCCCTATAGGGAGCAGTCCTCTTCTGGCAAGGAGTTACTGTCTTAGATCCTCTTCCATCTCTAGAACTCTGCAAGAACATGGAATTGCAGTGAATACCAGCTTTTCTTACCCCTAAATAACCCAAGCATCATGCACAGCCCGGCCTTTCACAAACAACCCTGTGACAAGAGTCCCAGGAATCCTCCCAGGGCAGGCTGCAGCACATCTCAGCCTTCAGACCCAGCACTGCAGGGAATTCTCACAAGTGGAAATCCAGGTCTAGTCTGCCATTACAAAGACGGTTAAGGAGGCAGTCTGGAGAAATAAATAAGGAATGCACAGCTTCAAATGGGAAGCTGCCCTTCTGACCATCTCTTGGAAGAATTTTCTTTGCTTCTAAAACCTGACCCTGTGCAGCTCCCTTCCTGCCCTGAGGTCTGGAGCTGTTCTTGTTGATGTCACTGGATGAATATTACAAGAGGGTGAGAGGTGATGTATAGTGCTGTCAGACATGGACAAAGGGGAGCATGCTTTTCTCCCAGGGAAGAAGGCAGCAGCACGGTGAGGGTGGGAAGATGTCAATCAACATTTGCCTCCCTTGGCGAGATTGGACTCA
>NW_010145271.1:467-10460 GCF_000699245.1 Pterocles gutturalis | reverse complement strand
ATCATCCCAGTGAGCCAGTTGTTCCGCTGCTCATGGGCTGATTGATAGCAGTAATTAAAACTGTATTTCTTTATGGGGCAACTTGATGTGGTTGCTGCATCTTAGGAGCTCAAGCATTTGGGAGGCAGAGTTATGAGTGGGATCTGTCATCTGGGGGAGGCTGGAAAGGCTACACTGGCAATGAAGTAGAGACAGGCAACACTCATGTAGCGCAGACCCTCTCAACATGCAAACTCAGTTAGGTTTTTTGCTGTGTTTGGTGTTTTCATGCCACAGACAACTAATTTTCTTGGTCCAATTAGAGTGACAGCTGCTAAGGCCTAGAGCATGACTGGCTGATTGGGTTTGAAGAATGTGACTTTCGCAGCTAAAAGCTTTATCAAGAATAAGTAGCCTTAACCTCTTTTCTTGCTTCCTTTTTTTCCTTTAACATAAATGATAGATATTTCCTCTCTCCAGCTGAGGCCCCTGCTCATGCCAGGGTCTGGACAGACCACGATTAATGTCTGCCTTCCCATGGCTTTGCAGTCCGGTCTTCCCAGCTCAACCAGCAAGTGCTCTAGTCTATTACAAGGGAAAGTAGATCCCTTTCATTAAACCATACAACTGATGTGCAACAGTCACTGTGCAAACACACACGTGGCAGAAACTCCCCTAAATGCCATGTCCTGGGTGGGCTGGGGCTCCCATTTGCCTTAGTAGAAGGGTGACAGCCCTCTCCTACCCATTCATCCCACATTATTGCCACACATGGGTATAACCTTCTCTGCTTCTCTCCTCTCAGTCCTAGTCACCATGCTGCACCTACATATACATGCTGAGGAAACTTTCAGCACAGGAAGCAACTTTGGTGGGCCCCAGATTAGTCTGTCAGCATCAATTCCTTGTGCATTTTTAGCAACAGTAAAACAAACCAGGGACATTCGCAAATGAAAATCTTCGTCAGACAGCAAAAATGCAGAAACATTTCTCAGAACCCAGTTTGCTCCCCTTTGCTCTCTAAAAAGCAGTGCTATGCTCTGAAATCCTTCTAAGCATGTCAGAAACACCTCCACCTTTGAGGGGATGGAGGTCATTGACAGCTGTGACACTGCCTGGAGTCTCAGTACAATAGAGCAGAGAATCACTGGTGGGGAAGGTTTGTTTTGGTAAGTTATGTAGCAGGAGAGCTGCAGAGCCGTCTGCTGGAGCTGCAGCAGCTAAAAGAGACCATCCATGTAGACAGCGATGGCAGAGCTCAGAAGGGTGTTTGGACAAATGTCACCTTAATAAACAGGCGGATTTAACCCAGGCCACCAACGCTGCCAGCATGGCCCCAAGCCCAGCCCCAACATGCCTCTGCAAAGGCCATGAGCGCATGGCTGACCAAGCCGCAGCCTCTCTGGTTTCTGGAAAGTGAAATGCCATAATGCAGAGAAACAGGCACCCTCTTCACAGAGCTAATCCAGGCTGGGCAGGCAACACCTTGTCCTGAGCCTCCGTCCGTGTAATTCATCCAAGAAACACTATCTTGCAAAGCTTTTGATTATGGGTCCACTCCCAAAATGGCAACATCCCGTCACACTCTGCCACCCACTGAAGAAATTTCCTCCTCTCATCCCGCCCAGGTGGATTTTAATTTTCCCAGCAAGCCACAGATAAGTGTTTGATAGCAGGTAGCTATCAGTTTACTGCGGGGTATGCACATCCTCACGAACATCGTGTGTGCTTGTGCCTCTTCTGTAATTTTTGCCGTAATGACCAGCAAGAGGGAACCTCATTACAGCCCACTGAGGAGTGTCTTTCCTTATCTGGAGGTGAATCTGGTTTGTGACTCTGCTCCTAGAGCTGGGTACATATTTAGAGAGATGGGGGATGAAAATGCCCAGCAAGCTCGTTCCCTACTCTTTATTAGGTCCTTGAGACAGAGGCTGGTCCTTACCCCAGCTGGTGTGGGTCATGGTACTCCCTAAGCCAAAGCAAGGGCTAGTGGGTCGCTGCAAACAGCATCTTTCTGTAGATACGGGCTCACAGCAAGAGCTTGACTTTTAGAAAGGAAAGGAAATCAAATACTTCAAAACGTGTCTGCTTTGAAGATTAAATCATATTCAGTTCAGCCTGTTTGTATATTTAGCACATTTTCCTGGCACAGATATAGATGCAATTCTAATTTCATTTACACAGCTGCGAATTCCCATCTGACTTAAGAGGGTAGAGTCAGAGTTTGTTAATCCACCCTGGAAAAGATATTCAATCTTGTAATTCACAGTTTACACAAGACCTTACCTGCAAGGGACGAAAATGTTGTGTTTCTGTTGCTAGTGTCAGGATGCAGGACTTATGGACAGACTAATGCAGTTTACTTACAGAAGCCTGTTCAGCCCCCAGTTGTACCTGTGAAGTGTCCCAATGCATCAGGGGTAATTAGCTGCTCAGTGGTGAAAGATCGCTGTGGTTTCTATCGGGATAACCCATGTCCACAGTCTAAGCCTTGTATGGCAGCCTGGCATCGCTGTCTGTCAGAGCCTGGCACATGAACTCATGGCTGTGCATTGCTACAGTCACCAGTACAGAAAAATACTATTCCCTATTCTTCAAAAGGGAGGTTATAAGCAAAAAGCTTGTGGGAAGAGACATATCATGGATGCATTGAACCATTGGAGACACTGGCTGGAGTCCATTTCAGAGGGTGCCTTTTACACTTGCTCAGGGAGAATTTGGAGGTGATTCAAACCTGCCACTAAGAGCCCCGTCCTAAATGGGACATGGGGATCAGGCAGTCCTCCCCAGTTTCCATTTCTTCCTTACTGATAAAGCCTGTTAGGTGTAATTTCCCCTCTCTGCATTCATTACTGGTAGACAGGTAGACTTTCAATCCTTTTTTTACTGAAATGTGGCTCTTTACTGATGTCATATTTTTTACTACGGGACCAAAATACGGCATCTCCATACGGTTGCAAAACACATTAGCCAGCCTGAACATGAACGTGGATGTAGAGTTAAACAGTAAAGATATAGTAAAAATCTGCTGTGTATTTGATAGATCTGTCTTCCTTAAAATGTTTTCCACATGCACAGAACTGTACATGTTAATATACATACGTGTGACTTACTCCTTCTGATCAAAGCCTGGATCTGGACTCCAAGATCTTCCTGGGAGCCTTCAGGGTCAGATTTGTTTTTTGACAGATGAAAGTAAATACTAAGGGCTGATGGATGGAACAGTTCTGCTCAATACTGGCATAGTTTGGAAAGCTGCATATGCGTGTGGGGGGAGATGGGACTCGACAGCTCCCAAACACTGCGTAGCACATCGGCTTTGTGCAGAGGGTGCTTTAAGATGCAGCTTACTTGGGAGAAGAGTACAATGGGGAAAGTATGGCCTAGGGCAGCATTATGTCGCAGTTACCACCTGGATGGTGGAATGATGCTCACTCAGCATATAAGTGCTAATAGCCATCCTGTGCTGGGAACAGACTGAGACCCTGCTCTAAAAGCACACAGGGCAACATCGGAGGCAGAGGTGGGGTGGGGGGAAGTCATCTTTTAATATTAAGAGGCATTTCAAGAGACTTCAAGACTTGAACAGGGGAACAGTCTGCTGCTTTGGCGGTGAACTCTGTGTGTCCTACGTACCAGCTGTAGGACAGGGCTGGTGTGATTCTGGGTCAGCTCTCTCCACCCCACAGGACAGGACATTGGAGAGCATGTCTATACTGCCAATAACTTAGCTCCCAACTTTTCTCTTGAGTCCTGATCATGGGTTTAACCACACTGCACATACGTTAGCTCACTCCTGGCCTCTCTTTTCCAATGGATAAACGAGATGCTACTGAGGCAAAAGCTGGGTGACCTTTTGTGGATATTTAGCTCTGCCAACATTCAGGCAGCATGGTTGAGTCTGCTCCAGCCCTATATAGCTCTCCAGTATTGTCCTCCCCAGGCACTGCATGCTCACACATCCCTTATACTACTTTCCAAAGCATGCAACATCTGCACCTTCAACAGTGGGCTTCAACACAGTCCTCATAAATTCAGGGGTGCAGGGGAAGAGGAATCACAAGAGGAGTAATAAATGTTTCTTTGGTGCATGTTGGTGCCCAAGGAGGCTCAAGGCCAAGCCCTGTGCAATGTCAATGCAGCCACCCTCACACAGCAAGACAGATACAACACTGTACTGCATGGCCAGGGGATGGAGAGCTCTCTCTGGAGTGGATAATTTCACAGCACAGCCATAGCTGCCTTCTGCCAAGAGCCCTTTTCTGTGTCTTCCTCTGGTACAGAGCACTGACTGTCTGGTGTGAGCCTTGAGGTGATCCGTGAGAACTCTCCCCAGCAACCACAGCAGTTTTATGTACCTTCCAAACCTACGGGAACTGCTTTTGGGATGATGTCCTCAGCAACTGCTAACCAGTGTTCCCCCAGCATCTGAGGCTTGGTGGTGAGACACTATTTAACTCTCATCTAAGACTTGGCAGAGGAAATCACAGAGATGGGGAGTTCCCAAGTCAAACTTCCTCCTTTAGGAGTCTAATAATGCCTATAAAGATATGAAATGGCCTTTGATTAGGACCTCCTAACTGCAATTTATTTCCCTGGAGAATTTGGCTGTTTACAGCTTTGCTCATTCTTCTGTACTCTCACTCCCAACCAACTGGAGGTTGTTATTTTGGGGCTGCATTCAGAAACACCCATATGTGAAGAACATAAGTTGCTTTCAGAACAAAAATAAGTCATGGGTGCTACTTACATGCTCTAAAATGTAGTCAGTCCCTGTCTGCTTCTTGCAGTGGTATTGGAGCACCTTGATCCTTTGCAGTATTTACCCAACAATTTGGTCAGCAAAGCAGCTGAGAGGGATGGGATTTAGTTGTACCACTCTTTTCAGGCATGTACTGGCTAGTTTAAGAACTTAGACTATGAGGAAACTGATTGCAAATACTGATTCTCCCAATGAATTGCTTAGGCATCTAATTCAGGGTGGGCAGCTGGGCAGCTATCTCCTCCTTTCCTATAGCATCTCCCTGTAGCATCTTCTGCCTCTTTACCCTTCTCTCTCCTCATGCAAGAGGTGTCAGCTGTACCTGGCTGTACCCCAGCCAACTGACTTGGCAGCCTGGGGGGAGCAGGGAGACACAGATGAGATGGGCTGCAGAGGCTGCTGCTAGCTTTAAAGATCTGGTCTGTTTCCTCTGGGGGATATAAAAGGTGAAGGACCAAGGTTTAAAAATAACAGTTGTCATGAAAGATGAACTGCTTTAAATTTTAAAATCTGTCTGAACTGGCTAATTTCCAGGAGTGAGAGTTTACTGCAGTGGTGGATCACTGACAACTGAGATCCCTTTTGCAGATGAATAACATTTTCTCTGCTTTTGTTTCGCATTTACATCAGTCCAACAGTTAACCCACTCAAAGCTAATCAGCAGAACAGACATTGAAAAGGGAAGTTTGCTTTTCTCTTCGAAGCCAGGACTAACAATTAGGCTGAGATGTACTAGTCCTACAGTCCCAATGAACTCCAACAGGAAAAGCATTTCCATTAGCATGTTTTCTTTGGAGAACAAACCATATGTTGTCTGTCCAGGACATGTAATGTCATTTGACTTAGCTACTAATATCAGTTTAAATGTCAGTTTTATGGATTCTCAGCTGTCTCCTAATCTTTGTCTAAAATAATCTTTACATAGATTAGGAATTATAAAAATGTAACTATTCAGAGAATTGTGAAAGGCATTTGCAATATACTAACATGTTTAAGCATGTGCATAGGTTATTCTCTTGATTACCAAAAAGGAATACCTTATTTTAATAAACCTACCACAAATAACAATAATAAATTAAACTTGCTTGTTTGCTAGCTTTAATCACAGCTATATGTGGTGATTTTAAAATCACCTTAATTTCAATAAGCTGCCCTTGTGATGGTGACCTGACATTTCTGAGGGGGGCAATCAAATATGATCCTGTTATTTGGTCGTCCACCTGTTACAAAGCAGGGATAGACAGGTCCCTGTGCCGAAGCAAGATTGAGTTCCCGTGTCCTCTGGCTCAGCCATCTCTAACCTTGTGTGCACCACACTGTCTTTGTGCCCTGTGGGATCGTGTTCTCGCCAGAGACATTCAGATGTGCTTCATTGCCTGGATCCTGGGGCCTGATTAAAAGAGTTTAAGAGTTGTATAGCTCGTGTGTGTGATCTTTATGTGTTGTCCTTTCTTGCTATGTGGAGGAGTTTGTTGTCTCTATAAGAATCAACCAATAACCTCCCATCCAGCCTTGCTCAGTATGCTCCGGTTCAGTACACTGTGGACACGAAATACCTTTCCAAGTACAGCAACCTTATGATGCAGTGCTTAATTTTCCTTGATCACGTAGCCAAGTAAGTTAGAAAGATTGATTGTCTTGTCTTTTTGTGTTGCTATAGCTCTAGGCTGAGTGATGGGCAATTCCTGGCTCTCCTGGGCTAGCTTCACTCTCATAGCTTCTCCTTGCCAGCCTCTCTGCCAGTGTCTTGCTGCCTCCTCCAGCTTTTGCCACTGATGGGTCTGCCTGCACTGTCAGTTCACAGGCTCCTAAAAAGGCTTTGGTTACAAGTCCCGGAGCTGTCCCAGATCTGGAGCTTTTTCAGTCTGAGAAAGTCACCACTGAGTTGACTTCTGCTGTCCCTAAGGGCTTTGTAACTGTGGCTCCTCATCTTAGATGTGAGCAGTGTTTTTTTCTAGCACCCAGCAAATGTGTCTCAGCAGCAGTGCAGATGTGGGGACCCCATGTCCCCTAGGTAAGGATACTTCCTTAGAGCTAACCTGCAGATGGACACAGTGCCCTGGACTAGAGATATACACTCTGGGGCACTGTTAAGGGGAATGTGAGGGGGAGCATTTACACCTATTCAGGAACTCTCTACTCTTCCCCTCCTGCGTACACTGTGGGAGAAAAGTAAATTGCCTGTATTTTAACTAAGAAGCAGGCTCAGTTAAGTCAAACCAATTTTTTACGACATATGGTGCAAGCATAAATCTGGGTGATGCTGTACCAGAGAAATCAGATCTGTGTCATCACAGATGCAGTTTTATTGGGACATGTCCTTCAGGAGACACCTGTGAGTCAGGGGAAAGCCTCCAGGGCTTTGACCCTTAGGGAAAGCCGAGAGAAGGGCTGGTACCCACAAGCTGCCATGGCAAGCAGAGGCAGGGAGCCCCGGGAGGCAGGTGAGGGGCACGGGAGATCAGCACTTTCCAACCTTGCAGGAGCACTGGGAGCAAAATGCCCAAGTGGTTGTGAAGTCTTCAGATACCTCAGGAAGGGGAGCTGCAGAAATCTCTCAGGAAGATGGATAAGTGCTCTCCCAAATTAGTCAGCATCTAAATATAGTGGCTCAACCCTTGCTGAATGACATGTAATCAGACCTCTACCTCAATGCTGTATTTTATTCTTTTGCTGCATTATCAAGAATAATAATCACATACGTGTGATTAATATACCAATATCAACGCAGTATATTATAATTTTTTTTTTCCCCAGAGGAAACAGATATGGGTGTATGTGGTAGGGAAAATGTCCTTTAAAGGCAGGCTTCAAACTTTCTCAAAAAATGAATCATCTTGAGAGGGGTCAAAAGATCACTAAAAATGTTTGTTACAAACTCTACGGTAACTGCAGTTCACCCGCTTGGTTTTCAGATGAGGATAGTTGTTCTTTCAGTTTTCAGTGTTTGGGGGCACATTTGGGTTTTTTTCAGCCAAAAAGCTTCAGGTTTTAGAAGTATAATTCTTAAAAATGTGAAAGGTCCAGCTGAAAAAAAAAAAAAAAGACTAAATGACTCAATGATCACAAGAGTCTCTCCAAGACATTACCAGATACTCTGAGATTTATAAAATATTTCATGATGTTGAAATAGGAAAGAGACTTCAGAAGCTTTCTGAGGTTTTTTTAATTATTTTTTTTCTAGAAAAGTATCTTTTGAAGAACAGAAGCATCTTCTTAGGAACAAGGCCTGGGAGGATCAATTAGCTCCATTCCCCCTTTCCATAGAGAAGCACATTGCAATATCCAGTTCACAAGCTCTCCTAGCTTCATTTTAAAAGCATCACTAGTTTTTGCCTCACTAATCCTATCAGTGGGATTTGCTCTAAGGTTAAATGCATTTCTGGAAAACTTTTCCTCATTTGCTGCTTTTTTTAACATCATCTTGTAGATTTAACAGCTGCTCTCCCAACCTGATATTTTCCTCCTGCTGTGTCTAGCTGGAGCCAGACTCAACAGATAGGCTCTTGTAGTCTCTCCTCCTGTGACAGCATTTTCTTAACATTCCCAAGAAACTCCTTTCTCTGTCTGTTGAATTCACCTTCCTGAACATGGCTTGACTAGTGCTGAATGCAGCCTGACAGCCTAGGTTTCACCGCAGCTGATACCCACTGTTCTTCAGATGTTTGAGCACCTGCAGAGGAGTTTTTAATTCCCTGAAAAGGTGCCCACATGTATCCTAGGAAGACCTGGCCTCAAACCCTGCTCCCTTAGGAATGTCTCTTTCCATGCTTTATTCCAAAAGGCTTTAAATGTCAGAGCTGAAAGTGGAACAGGTAATTAACCCATGGAATTTACGTCTTCGCAGCTGCTGTCATTTCCCTCCCCATTTCCACTGGGGTAAAATCTCATTGAGATGAGATTCCTTTAATGTAAAATGTGAATCCTTGGGGGAAGACAGCTTTAGGGGGATGCTTAGCTGTAGCAGGTAGAATGCTAGGACCCTGTACTATAGTTTTGGCTCTGACGCTGATTTGATATTAAGCATTAGGCAGATCATTTCTTCCCTGTGTCCCCTCCAACCATACGTCTGTTTTGTCTGTTTACACATTTCTGGTCCTGGGGGCATGGCTGTGTATTATAATGCACGGATTAAAGCCTACCACAGTGCAGCTCGGATTCAGTGACTGCAGTTGCCGCTGGTTTAAATACTAATAATCGCAATTCAACTAAAAAATGTTTTTGAAGTAGGAATTCTCCTCCCATCCCAGCGGCTGATTGCTCTGACGTTATCAGTGCACAATTCTCGTTTAGCTTTACCATTTCAGCCCAAAGCTGAAATACTGCATCATGGGAGCTCAGGGCTTTAAGAATAGCATCTTTCCTATTCACATCAGATCATTCAGCATGTAATTTTTTTATCTCCTGCTGCAATTGATTCCTGTGGCAAGTCCAATCTTCTATTGCAGCATTATCTGAAGTGATTAGCTCTGACAGATTCTTAAATTCTGACTCCCAAAGTTGATTTTTGGAGGTATCGAGCCACAGTGCTTCATGATACATTTCCCCCCAGTTTATGATCAAAAATGTAGCGATGATTGTTGTTTGTTTGAAGTTGAATCTTATTTCCCTTTAGGCATCTGAATAAGGCAGTTTCCTGGAGCTTGATACCCACAGAGGAAACACAAGATTAAAAGCTTAATCAAACTGAGAAACAATGCCTGGCAGGAGCCAAATACCTCCAAGTCTCCTTCTCAGTAGCAGCTTCTGCTTAATACTGTCTGTAACAGAATTCCTGGACAGGAATTTTCCAAAGAAGCATTTTTTTAAAAATGAAACTGAATCAATTTCACTGAAACTGAGGATTTTTTTCAGGAATGTACCATTTGGGATGAAATTGTCCTTAGGGGAGGCTAGTCGTTGTTCATCAACTCGCTGTGTATTTTTTGTTGTTGTCGAAACTGAAGAGAGGGACCCCACAAGTAGATTTATATAGGTGCAGGACCAGCAGAACATTTGCAATTGCAAAAACTTTTCAGGATGGAAAAATACATTTACTGTCCAGATTTAGTCTGAAATATATGTCCCATTGAAGAGAGCAGGCAGATTCCCATCTTAAATGAATCACAGACTCTTCTACTGGGCTGTAGTGATGTTCTACATCACTTCTTATCCCAAAGAACTTGCAAATATCTTTACAACCCTATGTGATCCAAAGCCAACAGCAGCCCTTACTACTTACTTCAAAGGCTCTAGATTAGTCCTCAGCAGGA
>NW_010145271.1:0-454 GCF_000699245.1 Pterocles gutturalis | reverse complement strand
GAAAATCACATCTGGTATGAAATGTGGCATCTGTTTAACAGCCTGCAGAAAGCTTTAGTGTTGGGAGTGAAAAAGAATATTCCAGCCCAAACTGCAATTAAAATTTACCAGTCTGGGATCTGGCCAGGACATGAGCAGTCTGACCGCTGCACTTTGAGAGGGTCCTTTTTGTTTGCAAATGGCGATAAATAGTGAGTAGACTGGGGTTTTGTCTAATCAGAATTTAAAGGGTCTTTTGATACCTGAATGTCGGTCTCCTATTAAAGACATTCTTACACTTCTGAGAACAGAAAGTTGTACAGTTACTCCAAGTAGCAGGAAAAGAAACTAGTATTTTGTAAGTAACAGCTAGGCTAAAACTGGTCACTAACTTGTGCTAGTACCACAAGTGGAGGTTCAGGAAAAAGGCAAAACACTAAAATAAAATCATAGAATCATTGAATCATAGAATGGT
>NW_010145270.1:0-2590 GCF_000699245.1 Pterocles gutturalis | reverse complement strand
ATATTGCTCTTGAGTGTGAACGCTACTTAGCTCCTTATGGATTTGGAGGGGTTCAGGTAAGTTGTTTCCTGCGAGTAGGTAAGAAAACGGCATTGTAGCATTCAACCAGTCAATCAAAATGCGTGAATCGGAGATGGACAGCTCCAATTAACTTTGGTCCTGGAAAGAAGGAGGGATGGAAGTAGATGCAACCCTAGATCCTGCAGGGCCAATGAACGATACAGTGTCTCTAGCAGATCCGTTACAAAGGGGCACACTTTCCTCTGAAACGCTTCCCCTGCAAAGCTAAAAGTTTTCCTCTTTACCTCATTCTGAGGGAAGTGCATAAGCATTGAGTTTTGGCTTTCTTAAAGATGTCACTATTCTGGGTAAAAATAGTTCCTGTGGCTTCAGCCCTGCCATGCACATGCCCTCAAAAGCATGCCTGTGCTGGACCTGGGCAGCCCACAGGAACAAAAGAAAACTTCTTTCTTGCCGGTCTACCAGGCGGACATCTCACAGACCTGAGCTTATGGTGTGGGAGTGAGAGACTGGGTTGGGCACTAGCCTGTCTCTGAGGGCAGAGGTGCTGAGCACAGATTTTGCCCTTAAAACATTGAAATAAATCCAGTTGATTTCTTATCAAAGTACATCATTTCCTCTGCAGGTTTCACCTCCAAATGAAAATATTGTCATTACTAACCCATTCAGACCCTGGTGGGAAAGATACCAGCCCATCAGCTACAAGCTCTGCACTCGATCGGGAAACGAAAATGAATTCAGAGACATGGTGACCAGATGCAACAACGTTGGAGTAAGTGTCTTGAAAATCTGTATCTGATATGGCAAGAAGTGCTGTTTCAGCTGAGGGAAGTTACTACTGCTGTCCTCAAATGAGGCATAAACTGAGGATAAACCCAAGGGGAAAAAAAGATCAAATTAACAGTGACGTGGTAAAGCTCTGGCCGTCACTTCCCCATCATTGCAAAACATACTAAAATGCATTTTTTTTTTTTGCTTTTCCAGGTTCGTATTTATGTGGATGCTGTTGTCAACCACATGTGTGGGGCTGCAGGTGGCTCAGGCACCCATTCTACCTGCGGAAGCTATTTTAATACTGGGAACAGAGAGTTTTCAGCTGTGCCATACTCTGCCTGGGATTTCAATGATGGCAAATGTCATACTTCAAGTGGAAACGTTGAAAATTATGGTGATATATATCAGGTAACTTTCTCCAGCAAAAGTTTGACATCTTTTCTGTTTTCCTTTCCTTTATTTTTTTTTAAACCTGTTGTGTAAATATTACAGTAATGCCAAGCAAAGGGAGTAATTTATCTCAAAAACTGTGCTTAGTCACCTGACAAGTGAATGAAGTAGTGAACATAGGTACAAGAAAGGTATTCATGGCACAAAATATTGGAAGTGCTGAGAAATCAAGAACCCTCCCCACAGGTTTCACGTGGGTGTGTGCAGGAGTGTTTGCTCTTGAACTGAGCCCAGTGTACTCAGCTCAGCCGCTGAGCTTTTTCTTACAGCTTGTAAACTCAACTGATCTTGATAAGGACCCCCCCTGGAAAATTGACAGCAGTGCAAGGTGGTACCCAGGTTGAGCGACACACTCTTTTTTTGTAGATGGAATGTGTGGCAGTTCTTTCTGAAGGCTACTGCTCTTTCTTTGGCCACTTTGCAGCAATACACCATGCAGTTTCTCATCCTCAGTTCTGATGACATCTGCACAGGGAGATGATGTCCTTCATCAACTGTCCTAACCTGAGTATTACTGTGTAGTAAATTTGCTTATGTCTTGGTGCGGGACTTGGCATAATGCTCTTCTATACATATTAGATATCCAAACACAATTGGTTTTGTGGCTTGAAATACGCAAATATTCCATTGAAGGGTTTTACAAGCTGACAGAGTGGCACCACAAAATCTTTTTTCCTTTGGGTTTTTTTTCATTACACAGGTCCGAGACTGCCGTGTGACTGGCCTTCTTGATCTGGCCATGGAGAAGGACTATGTACGCTCCAAAGTTGCTGAGTACATGAACCATCTCATTGATATCGGTGTGGCAGGCTTCCGAATTGATGCTGCCAAGCATATGTGGCCTGGGGACATGAAAGCATTTCTGGACAAGCTGAAGAGTCTAAATACGCAGTGGTTTGCCGCAGGAACAAAACCCTTCATTTACCAGGAGGTAATCCCCATGTTTTTTTCTTTATGTTTCTCTCTGGTATCTCTTTTACCTTCGTCCTTCAGAGGAATGGTGGTAATACATCTTCATCCAACTTTACCCCAGAAACACCTAGCCATTCCCTTGGATCAGCTCTGCAGACATAAGTAGTTTTTGCTTTTCAAAAATGCCTCCACAACAGATTGTCATTCAACTTTACCTTTTCTTTCTTCAATCATGCTTTCACGTGTCTGTCATGCATTATGCTGGCTTTGGCTTGACCTACAGAGCAGAAATAAACATACTTAAATATTTTTTGTCTCAATGTAAAGCAAGAAGTAACACTGAAACTGTACACTAGATTTTTTGGTCTTTGTGAGATGAGAACAGAAGCACGATTTCTCCTTCATGTACCAGGTAATTGACTTGGGCGGAGAG
>NW_010145269.1:0-8365 GCF_000699245.1 Pterocles gutturalis | reverse complement strand
ACGTAAAAAGTATGGCCTCTTACAGAGAGGCTGCTCCAGAAATGCATGCATTGAATGACGATGCTCAGGAGAGGAGGATGCTCAGGAGAGAATGCTCAGGACAGAGAGGATGCTCTGGAGAGGATGGTCCAGAAGTCCTGTCAGGTAAACTACAGAAATTATGAAAAGCAGATAAATTAGGTAAGAAGAGTAAAAAGAATGTGGGGGCCTTCTTGAACTGTGAGAAAAATTTTTGCTTGGTGTCTTGGTAAGAGGAACTTTATTTCAAGGTGTGGGTGAGATGGAAGTGAAAGTGAGAGGCCCTTCCACCAGTGTACAGTTGTGGGAACTCATTTTGGACGACAATCTAGTGACAGTTTCAGCTCTGCTTTCTCATCCTCTGCAGTCTTCCTCAATGAGTTTTTCAGAGGTTGATATATCTCTGCTGTGTTGTGCAGAAATTTTGCAGCCCAAGAAACATTTTCTAATATGAGTTTCATCAGTACTTTAATCTTGTAAACTCTTTCCATTGCAATAAACCTACATTTTCAAAGTAGCAAAAAGAGATGTTACATTAAATAATTCTCAAGCATCCTAGTTAGGACTTGCCTTTGAAATGGCACTATCTGTACACTGTGAGAAAATATTAAATTTGCGGTGTGAAGAAATTTTCTGCAGTGTAATTATCTTCAAAGCTACTTAAAACTTGCAGAAACAAAGAAAAAGTCATAGGAAAAGTCCTTGTGATGTGCTGGAGATTGAAGTGCTTTTGTAAAGTGATTTTCAGGCTCTTGTGCCTGGAGAAAGAAGAGAAACTGAATTAAAGAAAAAAAGAAACAAAAAAAAAAATTCAGAAGAACCTCATGATTTCAAGGGCTTGGGTCATAGTGATTGTGACCTTGGCAGTTACTAGCCACTGCTTGTGCATCTTTTCTTCTCTCTGACCCATATACTTCTTGAGTGCTGGAAACCTTAATGGTGGTTTTTGCCTTCATTGTCACACCCAGGAAAGCCCATTTTTATTTACTTGGGCTTTCCATCAAGGAAAATATTTAGTTTCCTTTTGAAAGACTGTGGTGTTTGATTTGTACCTCCCCTTAGAATAATTTTTTTTATATTATTTTTCTTATTCTGATTGATCTTATTTGTCCTCTAGTTTGGAGTGTGAGACATTTTTTTGTTAGTCTTTTTTTCTAAGGCATAGATTGTAGCTACAATTGTTGAGGACTCAATAAAATACACACTCAGTGCTAACTGCTATTACAAGTACCAGACTATGTTGTTGTGTTTTGTCCCACTAAGGAAACAGGAGATAAGTCTTGGAAGTATTCCACATACAGGAGGAAGGAGGAAAGGCAGAGTAAATACTTCTTTAGTTGTTGTTGCCTTGGTAAAAGAGATGATAATAGACCTGAAAAGCTACGACTTACAGCCCTGGTTACTGCTTGTGCTACAGTAGGATCCAACTAGAAGATCCAGTTAAGCAAGGTGAGTTCCACTGTCTTGGTTCCTGGACAAACATGAAAGAAGTAAGAGCACTGAATAATTATTTTGAACACATGGGGAATAAAACCTTAGAGAATTAATGTTCACCTCTAAAAGACTGTTGAATGGGTCAAAAGAGGAAGTTAACAAATAGGCATATGAGAGAAAGTGAAGTTTCCCAGTTCTGGAGAGGAACTGAGCTACAGGGAATTCAAGTTAAGTAGAAGAAAAAATATCAAAGCCAAAGACCTGCAAGTGGGAAAGAGAACAAGCAGGGCTATCAGGGAAACCTGGCTAGGGTCACAAGGAGAAAGCATGGACAACATAGAACGGAAAAGAACTGTGAAGTTTCTCTACACACTGACCATTTCTGGATTTTCCAAATTGAGCAGGATGCTCTGAACCTTGTGTGTGCTGTCCATTACTGCACTGGGCTCTGCCTTACAGAGAATATAAAATGTATTTGGAAGCCATACCCATAAAGTTCAAATATTTGTTTATGATATATTGACTTAACATTACAAATATTGACCCAAACTGAAAACAAAATTATGAATCACCTTAAAGGACAATAAATATTCATACTAACTTTGGAAAAAAACAATGTTTGTTACATACAAACCTGAAACAAATCTTGCCTGGCAACCAAAATATTTCATGTATTGTCTTTTTCAATTTGTTCTGCATTTTATAATATAATAAAAGACAATGCAAATGTGAACTAACGAAGATATATCAGAAAGTAAAATATGAGGAAGGAAGACATGGCTGTCGATACACTGCTATTTCAGAAAAATATTAGGGTTGTTTTTAGGATCTGCAGTAGCATTTACCTGTGGTAAATGTAAATAATAGAAATGAATTCTTAACAGTACATGTCTCTTTGCCAATAATTGTGAGTTATTTTCACAGGAGTGTTATCGCATTGCGTATTTGAAGGGCCTTTGTTAGAGTTTTGTCATCCTCAGTAGTAGTAATAAGAATAAGTGTTTATTACTTCAACACTTTAATCTATAAAGCTAGGAGATTATTCCCCTCCTCACACTATAATTCTATAGTGTCTAATAAAACAGTTTGGGTTACTGGTGAGTACTTTTTTTTTTTCCCCAGCAGACTTGGAGATTCAGGTTAGGAGCACAGAGTAAAGCCAGAGTCACTGCAGTAGTAAAGATCCTGCAGTGATACCCCCACACCCTTCTGTGACTTCTGCAAGAAAAATATGAGCAAAAATAAGAAAAATGTGCAACTGCCAGTCGACTTAGCAGACCTGGCTCTGAAAACACACAAGGAGGAAAACTATCATGAAAGGTGATATTTTTACTGACATTCTTCGTTTTTCAGTTAGACACTATTTGCAAAGTGTCTTCTTAGCTTGAGTGATCAGCACTAAATAAGTTGAAGTGAAAATGTGCTGGATAAGCATTATTAGTAAAAATATGGATTGCTACCTAAAGTGATGTTTCATGAGACAACACAAAAAAGAAAGTAAACCAGAACACTTGAGGTAGAAACTGTTTTGCATTGAGAAATCAATGAGTACTTATTTATTTTAATATGAACTATGTTTGCTTTATATTGCTAGCTATATAAAAGATTTTTTGTAGTGAATGGAACATCTCCCTTATGAGGAAAGGCTGAGGGAGCTGGGTCTCTTTAGCCTGGAAAAGAGGAGACTGAGGGGTGACTTAATCAATGTTTATAAATATGTAAAGGGTGAGTGTCAGGAGGATGGAGCCAGGCTCTTCTCTGTGACATCCAGTGATAGGACAAGGGGCAATGGGTGCAAGATGGAACATAGGAGGTTCCACTTGAATATGAGAAAAAACTTCTTCACGGTGAGGGTGACAGAGCACTGGAACAGGCTGCCCAGAGAGGTTGTGGAGTCTCCTTCTCTGGAGACATTCAAAGCCCGCCTGGATGCGTTCCTGTGTGATCTGATCTAGGTGATCCTGCTCCGGCAGGGGGATTGGACTAGATGATCTTTCGAGGTCCCTTCCAATCTCTAACATTCTGTGATTCTGTGATTCTGTGATTTTGATAGTTTCAAAGAATAATGTGACAAATAGAATTGTAGAGGATTTTCTCATAGAACTAAGTAAAAAATATAATAAAAGTCACAGAGCTTTCAAAGATGCAAGGCTTTTTGAATATTAAAATGCATAGATGTTGATTCTGCTTATGCTGGCATTTAATTGAAAATTAAACTACATCAGAGATTATTAAACCATGAGATTAAGCAAGTG
The DNA here is from genome assembly GCF_000699245.1 of Pterocles gutturalis. Taxonomy (NCBI): domain Eukaryota; kingdom Metazoa; phylum Chordata; class Aves; order Pterocliformes; family Pteroclidae; genus Pterocles; species Pterocles gutturalis. Next base: position 4,658 of record NW_010145269.1, on the reverse strand, counting down.
GGCTATCTCCTTCAGTGTCAATGACTGACTTTTTCAGCCACTCAGAATATGTTTTCAGAAATTGGGAGAAGCAAGACTTGCCAGTTGGGGCCTGAGGTGTGGGAGCATCTCTCTCTGGCTTGTTTGCTGATGGAAAATCCTTTTTCGTTCTATTTAAAATGGATATAATCACTATTTATCTACCCCTTTGCAATACTAAAAAGGGAGAAATTAACATATAATCAAAGCAGAGTATGAATGCGAGTAAACGAGTATGTGTATTTTATGTGGGTAAGAATGTTAAAAAGCTTTTACTCTCTAGTGTATGCCATAAATCCTGATACGATTCTGGCTGTGCAGAAAATACTGCGTTCTCACCATGTTGGATCAATGTTGTATACAGTCCTGCGTGAATGTACGTGCACATTTACACAGAGCTGTCCACGCAGTTAAGTAAGAAATCATTGCCAGAAGCTTCCCTATGGAAAGATAAGCTTTGCTGTTTATCCTGTTTAAAATGCACTTTATTCAAAGCCCATCTAGGGGAATTGTACGTTTGTAAGTAAAAGTAGATTAGCATAATTTAATCAGCCTATATCTGCTAAACACTCTTATCATCTCCTCAAAGATTTAATAGTGCACTTCTTTTGCCTGACCTTTGCTCACTCTGACAATAATCTCTGAGAATATTCCAGACACATTTCTGTATAAGACTTGCTAGGAATTGAGGAACTTTAAAAAACTGGATACAGAAAAAAACCAATTAGGAAATCTTTCCTGGTCAAATTAAAAAGTCTCCCTGGTTTTGCATTTTGCATCATAACCATTAGTACTAACTGTCAATAGTTCTTGAAAAGAAAGGTAAACTAGGGTAGATTTCAGTAGTCAAGAAGATTTTACGGTTAATGGGATCTATTGCAATACTCGCTGAAAAAGACAGAAAGGATGTTTTTGTTATGATTCATAGAGAGGAGATAGTCCATGTTATTGATAGCATTTTTTTTCTTTTTCCCAGTAAGAAAGGGTTCTGGATTTGACTAAAGGCTCATATGGCCTCATATTGAGTCCGCAGCACTGACCACTAGCGAGTGGAGTAAGAAAAAGGTACAAGAATAGGACAAAATGTTGCAAAAATTTCTAAAATATTTTCCCAGCACCATGATTGCTCATTCAGAGGCTTCCTGAACCAAAAGAGTTTTTTTCATATGCTGTAATAGATATGTCTCACTAATTTGTCTAATCCCCTTTAAAAAGCTCCTTATCTTAGAAATCCATTCATTCTGAAATTTGTCTTCCCCAAATTTTCATTTGTTTCCCTATTCACCTCCATGACAGACCTGATTTTACAGACCTCTGTTGCATTTTTATTGTGGCCCTTCTTCCCCTGCTTCCAGCTGTTGTTTCCCAAGCAAAAGGTTATTGGTATTGTAATTTGTTCCTTATGCAGGGCTGTTGTGATCATTCTTTCTCCACAATAAAATGGTTCAAACTTTACTTCAATATTTCTGTTCATAATCTTACTCTAACAGAAATAAGGCTATAGTCTGCCATAGATAGATCCACACAATTCCTCTTGACAGGTGTAGGAATTTTCCATAAAAGAACTCTGAGAGCTGTAGTGCCTCTTTGTACACAGCCCATCACAACTAGACACACACAGTTTTATCATGGCTATACTTCTTTCACAACCAAGTTGATGCTAGATAGCTACTTTTTCTGCAGCTACAATTTGTCAAAATGAACAAAACCTTTTAGTTACAGTGGTATAAATACTGGTTACATTCTCAAGCAATGTAAACAGAGGTCTGGTTGACTAGTAACAGGACTCTGATATCAGAGTTGTACTTCTGCAGGTCATATTCTGCTGTAAGCAAGTAATTTCTTTTCCCACACTAGCACAAATATATAGCTTATTGCTGAAGAGACTAGAGAAAATGGAGGGTTCTTCTGGTCTTGTAATCGATGCTTCTGTCTCTCTGAAAACAACTCAAATATACATAGATAATTAAAGGCATGAATGACTTATTCTTACTTTCATAATGTATGTGTTTTTAGAGTTCTTTTAGATAATTATATACTATATTAACATTCTTTCTTACAATTAACGTTCTGTTATATGAATGGGTAGTCATTACTGTTTACAGATTAATGGAGTCTTAGATGCTTTTAGTCTCATTTGGTGATGGTCAGTATAACACTTTTCACTTCTTTCTGGTAAGTGGAATTGACAATTTTGGATGTTACAAGTGCTGCTGAGATCCACGTGATGCAGTCGTTCACAAAGAGATTGCAATGTGCTTTGTATGGGTCTGCAGTGTAAATCAATCCAGGAGCTGATGAAGAAGGCAACAGCTTACTTGCTAAGAGTTATAACTCAGCATGAGAACCTGATCTGAAGCTGTTGAGCACAGAAACAGAGGGATTCTGGCAGTCATGAATGCTCTTCATTGAGCTCTTCATGTTATTTATTGATTGGCATGAGACCAAATCTGCAAACAGACTTAAAGTCTGTAGCTCATAAATCTGAGCCACATTAGGTAAGCCCGTGAGTATCAGCCAGACCAAGTGAGAAAATAGTCTTCACAGAAGGTGTTGCTTTAAACTGGGAACTGCCATTTTCCCTTTCTCTTATGAAACCCTTAAACCTGCACAGTACTTAGAAGTCAACAAGATCATAGAGGGTTAACCTTGGCTAAGGGCCAAACTCCCACCCAACTGCTCTCTCACTCCCACTCCTCAACAGGGCATGGGTAGAAAATAGGATGAAAAAGGTTGAGAAAAAGACAGGGAGTCCATTTACCAATTATGGTCATGGGCAAAGCAGGATTATATGGGGAAAATTAATTTAATTTATTGCTAATTCCAATTAGAAAATTAATTGATAATTTGAGTAGTGGGAAACAAGAAACAAACATTAAAAACAACTGTACCAAATAATTTTTCCCATTCCTGGCTCCTGCCCTTTACTCCTGACTCCTCTCCCCCGAGGGGTGCAGGAGGGAGGTTGTGGTCAGTCCCTCACAGCCCCTCTCGGCTGCTCCTCCCTCCTCACATGTCTCCCTGCTGCTGCTCCCTCCTTGGCTTCCTCCTCCTCTGCCTGTGCCACATTTTGCCCTTTCTGAAACCTGTTTTTCCCCAGGTGCCCCCAGCTTGGTTGTCAAAGATGTTCCCTGAATTATGGTCACATGAAAAGCACTTTTATAAGAGATATAGCACAGTATGTAAGAAGCAGTAGAGTTTTATGTAAGCCTTTAAGGATTTTCAAGTTCTTCTCCTGATCTAAAGATTTATGGCTCAGGAAGTTACAGAAATAAATGCCTTCTCACAGTGAAGTCAGAGAGACATTCCAGTAAGAGATTTGCCATATGTCTTCAGCCCTCCTGTAAATGGAGTACCATGCACAAGCCCTGAAGAAAGGGATGGCTGAAAAAAGGGTTGGACAACAGGAATATATCTTTGTTAATAAGCTCCTTTAGAAATCTGAACAATCTTCCAGGATGTCTTCTCTTTTCATTTCCTTTGTCTTCTATTAATAAATTTTCTGATCATCACTGATAGATATATTTCAGGTAAGCCATAGTACGTCAAACTGATTTATAGATTAAAATATATATTTATATTCCTGGATCCTTCTTCAATTAATATTGTAAAGAGTGTGCTATTTATATATATATGCAGGGAGGCAATTTGTCAAGGCAATCGCTATTACCTCTTCCACCCTTAGCAACAGTAGTTCTTACAGTAAAAATCCAGTACATACATGAAGGAACTTATAGCCATAGGCTTACAACCATAGCTTCCATATTTCTAGATGGAACTGAATTTTAATTTAGATTTTAATTTAGTCTTAAAATAATCCACATTAATTTGAGTTAGCTTTGGATTACTATTATCAGTTAGCTTTGATTTTATATTATCCTTCTGTTAATCTATCAATCAATCAAAAATATATAAATGTTCAACTAGTTTGATAGCAAAGACCCCACCCCTTTTAGTTTTGAAACTAAATCCCTGTATCCCTGAAATGAAAGATTGGCCTCATTAAAGGAAGGGACAAAGAGGGAGTTACACTTTGTTAATCATGGTAGTGGTCATACACATTTTCTGAAACTGATCTAAAAATACCATAGTTCCAGGTTTTTGTCTGGGATCCACCTCAAGCTGTTCAAGTTTAAAAATAAACTAACTAGTTGAAAAAATAGAAATATATTTTGAACATCCTACCAAATATGGTATTTGAAAGATGTGTTTCTCCCCAAGTTTTATGGTTGTCATGGGTTAAAGTTAACTTAAAGTTAACTCTGTTAATTTTTTTTTCTTTTCTCTCCCTCTTCTTCATAAATAGCTAGCAAGAGGCTGTGTTTTGGATTTAGGCTCAGGAGAAGCTGATAAGACCGATGTTTTGTTCTGCTGCCAAGGTCAGCAGACGGGCAAAGACGCACAGCCGGTTGCTAGAATAGGACTTGCCCTTATGTTAAAATTGAAACTCAGAATAGCCAATGATATTCCATAACATGCACGTCATTCCCAGTATATAGGTAAGAACACCCGGAAGAGTGTTCTCTTTTGCCTCCGCTCCGCTTTTTCGGTGCTTTCTCCTGGCTCGGCATCGCTCTTCCAAAGCCTCTTCCACCCCCCCTGCACACACAGCCCGGTCAGCTCTCTCTCTCAGCCTGGGA
>NW_010145268.1:0-10524 GCF_000699245.1 Pterocles gutturalis | reverse complement strand
TCAGCACTTCAGGGAACCTGAAATTGTGCACCCTGAAACTAAGGCATGCTGAAAGGGGGCACTTTGCCAAACAAGGTGTGAACATTATGAGAGGTAAATTCAAAATCAGTATTCAAATCTTGCTAGTGCTTTGGATCAGTAGTTAAACTACTTAATATCTGTATTTCGCAGATGAAAATCTGTATAAAAGTAAAGTGATAGCTAATAAGCTGTGACTCAGAAGGAACTATGTTAACAACTACAATACATCTTTATAACTGTTGAAATGCAAGCATTTTTCAATCTCCTCCTGAAATAAAAGCAGGGATGTGAAATCACATAGAATTTCATAGTCCCAGATTTCTTCTCTCTGTGTATAGCCCCATGTTCAGTTCCCTGTAGATTTCTGCTCAGTAGACTAAATCACAAGCTTAGGTGTGCATTGGCTCTGACAGGCGGATCCAAGTCCAGAGCAGATGAGAGCCTGGTTTGGCATAAAAGAAAGTGAAAGGGTATTGGGAAGAAGTACTGTTGACTTATGAATTTGCAGAATGAGATGCTGGACATATTTTGTGTGGACCAAAACAACAGATCAAGTAATTTTAGATTGTTTTCACAAAGAAACTCCTCAATTGTTGCTTTACTTGGATGGATGGAGAGGAGGAAGCATGTTCTAGAGCACACTAGGAAAAAAACCCAAACTTTTCCTGTCATTTCAGGATAATATTAAAGCCCTTGAAGAGAGCAAGATCCCTCATTTGTTCTTCAGGAACAGTCCTTGTGCCATGGAGCCCTTTCCATTGGACTCTGCAGCACATATGAGAGGGTGCTGATACGTAGCAGCTGCTTACTTATTTTCTTGCTCCCAAGCCTGCCTCTCTGCCTCCGCTCTGTCAATGCCTTGACTTGCATTCTTAGTGATTCTGTTTCAGTATCCATTTAGGCTGAGCTGTGTGTCAGTTCACACAGAGTCTGTTTTTAATTATCTCCCTTTTCTGACGGGATCTCAGTGTTAAGCCAAACTGAATAATTACCATGCTTCTTCTGAGATATTTTTATCTTTTTTTTTCTCCCCAAATGTTTGCTTTCACATTAAAAATTGATCAGAGTCTTGAGGTGGTTGCTTTGCTAGCAGTTTCTTAGATTCTCAAGGATTTATTACTGCATCTGAGTGAGAGGCAGTCTCTTCATTTTACATATGGCTATGAGAATGTGCTTTTCCATGAGAAAATGTTCACTCTTCACTTAACCCTTCCTGATACATTTTATGTTTGTTTCTTCAGTTCATCAGAAGGGACATTGTGAAGAGAAATATGATAGCAGTATTAATGCTGGGCCTGGAATGGTGTCCAGATGTACAGTCAAGTTTGTAATTAGAAGCAGTGGCTGTTATCCAAACTGATATAGCTGTGGCTATACAGACAAATGTTTGGGCACTGAAGTCTTTCAGTCTGGAACAGAAGGAGAAAACTGAACTGAGAATAACTGTTCTATGTTAATTATCTTGAACTATTAGGCAATTATTTTTGACTGTTGATTTGAGAGGAAAAAGACAGCTGTTGTGGGACAGAGAGAGAGCTGTGTGATTATGGCCTGTTGAAATATTGAGGATAAGCTGGAGGAAGGGAATGGAGAGGCTTGTGTTGCATGTTAACACTAATATCCCTGTTGAAGCTCTGAACTGTTTCCAGTTAGGCACATCAGCTTCCAGGTTTAGAAGCAGTTGGAGTTTCACTTGAGACTTGCAAATGGATTGAATGGGTGTTTTATGAAAAGGTATTCTTCCATTGCTAATGAGGTGTCTCTTTCACATATTCCTGTGAATTCATTTTAGTGCATCGTGGTTGGCTGTTTCACTCCCAAGGCTTCTTTGAGTGTGTCTGGTGAGTGAAGTAGGATATGTGAAGGCTGATACTTTTGTTCAGAACAGGGTGGAAGCATTTATAGTGATAGTTGAAGAAATGGCTTGGCAAATCTTGCTTTAATTGCTCTGGTGTGGTTCTAGTTATCACTTGGTTTGTGGGAAGCAGTTTAGCTCTGTTCTCAAAGAAAACCACAGGGAGCACACTGTGCTCCCAACAGAGAGGAAACAACAATTAGGGAATTGAAGCTGTCTGTGTAGATAAATGGGAAGTTGAAGGACACTGTAGGACAGCTAGAGATGGAGAAGAGAAGTCATGGTTTTGCTCTTATCTGCCTCTATTTTCTCCTCTTCACAACTGATTATTTCCTTCCACTTCCCTAGCTGTCATTCCACTATCTTAGCTCTCCCTACTTCCAAACAGACCCTGCTTTTCTCTTTTTTATCCTCCCCTTCCTTCCTTCTTACTCTGTTAGATGTGTCCCCAACACAGAACCCTTTGTTCTAAATCACCTCCTCAGTTACAGACTTCCAGGCACAAGAGACTTCTTTCACAAGGGACTTTTTTCCCACCTGCCCTAGAAACTGAAACCTTGCTCCCTTATCTTGTGTACCTCTCTCAATTTCTTGCATGTTCTTTATCCTTTCCTTTCATTAGGCTGTGGAAAAACTCTTGAGAGCACGACCAGAATGTGTGTGAAACTTTGGAAATGAAGGGGACAAGAAACAAATACTGTTCTTGACAGTTTCCTCCTTTTCCTTGGACACTTCCTCAGTTTCAAATCAGGACATGTGAATCTGATCCCCAGCACTTGGATTCCTCCTGAATATCACCTTGCAAAGCACTGATCTACCTATCTTTCTACCCTTATGAGTAGGATGACTCTGAATATGAGCAAAGCTTGATTAGCTAAACAGTCAAATGCTCTGCAAGCATCACAAGCCTATTCCAAAAGAGAGTTCTCAGGACATAATCAAAATAGCTGCTAAACACAAAGGCAGTTAGGAGATTGTGGTTGCTTAAGAATAGGACAAGCTTTTGGTGTATTTGTGTTTGGGGTTTTTTATAAAGCTAAGGGATATTGGTTGGTTCATTCATAACAGATATGATTTGTGAATTACTAAATGAAGAAAAATCTGTAAAAAAATCACCTGAAGTCCTCTTGCTCCTGAAAGCGTCTGGAGCTTTTACTGGTGACTTTAATTGAGCTGAGATTTCTCACTATCTGCTTCATTTCTTTCTTCCCATCCAGGTGAAGTCAAAAAGTGACCCCAGTTCCAAAAGGATTCATGGTGTTTTTAAGGAAGCAATAAGGATGCTACAAGAAAAAGGGGTGGTTTTTCAGAAACCTAGTAGCTCCAAGGACTTGTACCATGTAAGGAACTGAGCTGTGGTTGCAAAAAGTTTGGGATATGACTTTCATAGGCAGTAGAAACAGTAGAAATGTTTCAGATATAGTAGAAATATTTTGGAATGAGAAACTAGATATCCAAGTGCTGTCTGTTTACTCAAAAGTCTTATCTGCAGCTTACTTCACTGTTACTTTTACCTCTGTATCACCCACTGAGTTGTTCTTTTTGTAACTCAGCACCAGACTTAAACACTGCTGCTGTTGGAAGCACAGTCTGTGTTCACTGGGTTGCCAAACTGTGTGCTGGTGCAGCTGAACACACTGAAGCCTGGGACCTGGGACAGTTCCCTTTATCAAAGTGGGTTGAATTCTGGTAGATCGTGCTCTTCACCTAACTCATGGATGCTGCTAATGGTACTAAAATTAATCACTGAAGATTTAACGTTCATTATTAGTCTCAGAGGCAGTATATAATGCAGACTGTATTTATGACAGTGTTAGTTTAGGATGCATCATGGCCTTGGATTGCTGTTCAACAGCCATGCTGTTTACTGTGAAATAGACTGTTATAAATTGCCACTTTCTTCTGTTTTCTACAGGTGACTGACCATGATAAGGAGCTGCTTAAAGTGACCCTTGATGTGATTAAAGAAGACTGTCGAAAACCCAGGCGTAAGTAGCAGTGTGATCAGGGTTCCGATTAACTGGTGCTGATATATTGATGATAATATCTCCTCCTGCTGCTGGATTAGATGTGCTTCTTGTCCTTACTATTGGACTCAGAGCTAAGTTGCTGGTGTAGCTAATTGGTATAGCTAAAGCAGGAAGGCAAGAGCAGCTTCCTGTGAGCATGGAGAGAGAAAGAGTAAGCAAGCCTCTTATCTGAAATAAGCAGTCACTATCTTAGATTTATATCTTTTGAGAACATTTAGATTTTGGGAGGAACCAAATGTAATGAAGTTAGGTCAGCGTCTAACAGCTGTTGCTTTGCACTCTGGATAAGTAGCAGATCTTGCTAGTTCAGTTTCTACAGGGGATTTGATGCAAAAGTAACTGTACAGAAAGGTCAAATCCCCACCTCCATTAAGTCAGCAATAAAAACTTAAGTCAGTAGGATATTCTCTGTAGCTTTATAAGCTCAGGTAGAGCTCAGGTGATTGTTCTTTGCAGATAGGGATTTCAGTCTAACAAAATCCACTTCTTTGCAGATAATGTACCTTGTACGGCTTCAGAGTTATCCCTGTCCCTCAGACCTATTGTGTCTTATTGCCATAGTGATAGCTTCTGCTTGACTTGAATGTCTGCTAATTACACAGGTACATTGCTACAGAGTTTCCTTCAATTCATCGGGCAGAATGTGTCAGCAGGGATCACTTGCTGGTGTAGTGCAGCTATTTGTGGGGTAGAATGCACTTTAGTACAGAATAAGTGACTGACTAGAATATAAGGCATATAATCTTAATTTGCTCATATCCTTATACTATCATAACTATAATAGTGCTTATAGGAACTGGTATGTGATGGTTATCCTGCAGTGAAAAAAGGCTAAGTGAAGTAGTATTATTTTTGAGTTTTCAACTGGCTACCTTAAGCAGTGGTACGATTGTAGACAAGGTTTGTAGGTGGAGGTAAAACTTCTGCATCTTTGGGGCATGGAAGGAGTAGATGTTACTGGGCATGCAGGTGAAGATGGCTCATTTGCCTGAACTTATTTCAGTGCATCAAGTTACCACATCACATTGTTTTAGTGTCTTTTATCCAATTAACAAATATGAACATCTTCTCTGTAAAAGACAGATCATTCCTCTACCTATTTTACACATCAGATAGTTCTCCTGGTAACCTATTGTTTTGGTTTTTTTTGTTTGTTTGTTTGTTTGTTTGTTTTTAATTTGTAATTGTGCTACTCTGAAGGCCAGAATCTCTATAAAGTTGACACACGGTACTGAGCGACTGCCTGGTATTTAACTCCCCTCTTGTGCGTTATCATACTGGTAAAGTATTCTCAGTGCTCCATGAGAGGTTAGGAGGTTCTTTCTCCCAGTCAGGAGGGGTCAGCAGCAGAGAGACTCTTAGATCAGTCACCGAAAAGACTTTGAGGAGTACTGAGTCCTCAAAGCCATGTTTTCCATACTGAGCAGGTTAAAAATAGCAACTGCTTTACAGAGCCTCTTGTTCTCCTTGAAGCTTTCCACCTACTTAGTTTCCTGTTATAAAGAAGACAGTTTCCACATCAGTGTGTCTTTCTCTGCTAGTTTTTGGAAGGACTGTTTCAGCGTCCTGGTCACTGGCAATAGAGGATTTTGAGAAGGAAAGCCAAGAAGCTTCAATCAAAACCCACAGGGTACTGCGGGTGTTTTGTTGTCGCTGAACGAGGCAAGAACACAGAGCCCAATGTAACTGTCGGACCCCCTCTGCTGGTGGGATGGCAATCCTAGCCACCCGTGTGGCATTAACTAGTGAGCGGGCTCGCAGTGAGACAGTAAGAACATGGCAATACCTCAAAGGCTTTTGCTTGTTTGTTGCATGAAATTCATACCCATTTTCCTTCAAGAGTAATATTACTCTTCCGTGACAGGAAGACTGATTTGTGATGAACTAAACTTTTCTCTCCAGTGGTTACTTTTTTTTTTTTCTTTTTTTTTCTTTGACACATTTGCTCTGGGTTTAGGCTTAGATGAGGCTAATAGTAGAGAGAAAAAAAACAGAACCTCTTGAATTTAAATTTAGTGTGTCAGAATGTATCTTGTGTGAGATGTCCACAGTGGGCAAATGGTGGTTGTTCTGTAACTGTCCTCTCTGATACTGGTAGTCAGGCAAGACAGTTAATCACAAGCTGGCTTACCTCAGCTGGTAGACAAAAGCTAGAACCCCGTATGTCAGTGAAAGAGGGACAGCATCACTCCACTGCAAGGAGTGTATTCCCTCGAAGGTGGGTCATAGACTAGGAATGTTTCTGCGTTATTTAATGATTGTACACACCTGCACCTACCCCAAATGTTATTTTTTACCAGCATCTAGGAGAAGATTATGTACTGTACTGTTGGGTAATACCTGAGTCACTAATCTAATTCACTGAGACTTAAGCTAAGTTACAGGGATGGGCACTTCGACGTTCTTATGACAAACCTATGACTAATGCAAAGTGTAGCTACGCACTTTGTTTGCAACAACAGTCTCTGTGACCAGGTAGAGGCATTGTTCTGTTCTCTGCACTGGTTTGTCCTAGGGTGGTGGACGCATATTTGGCTACCAGCCATAGAGGTCTTTCATTGCACTAGATCACTGACTTCTGAAAAAAGAATCTTTGTCTGAAACACAGCCTAATAGGCAGGGCTGTTTATTTACCAGTACTCAGTGTTGCCTCCTATCTACCAGTGACTTTTCTCAGCAGCTTCTAAGGCACTTCTGGGGCTTAGCTGATTCTAGAGTAGAGATTGGCAAAAATAAAACCAAAGTTAGCAACAACAAAATACAGGGATCTCCCTGGCCCATGTAACTTTCTCAGCACCTCTTATCAAACTTACCTTACATCATGTGAGCTGAGGGCTGAGGAGGAGGAAAGTTCTTTGTGCTGATGTGTCTCATTTCTGCTAGTTTGCCATTGTTAGCCATGGAGGAGAAAGAAATGTGCTGTGGAGTTCAGTACTCAGGGAGACTGACAGCCTGCAGCACTGATGATTAGTAGGTTTGCAGGGTCTATTGGGGGAAACATTGAGTGGGACAGCCAAATTTCAAATTATGGCTCCACCAGGTGCACAGTAGCTGCGTTCAATACTGCAGCCATTAAGTACCTTTGTCTCTGGTTTGGTCTCTAGAAAAGGGGATTATTTTTACATTTCTGTTCCCTTGTACGTTTTCAGGGCTCATTCCTCTTAAAATGAGATAAAATTCGATACTGAAGTTCTGTGACTTTCTACTCACATCGAGTAGTCTGAAGTGCGGGGATCAGATTGCATGGCTAGGTAAATGAAAGCTGCACTGTAGCAGTTTGTCCACGAGATGCCAGCATTGGGCAAGCAGTTACAGGTCCTGGCCACGGACCTTCCTTCTGTTCTAGGCCTTTTTGAAGTGGAGTATGAGCAAAAGGATTTTCATTTGGTGTCTTCTGCAGTTGCAGAAACTGGATAGCTTGCATAGGTGGACAGTGGAGGTACCCTTAAGTTATTAACCTCATTGTCAGGTTGTGCTGAATGAGCCCTGGATATTAGTTTGCAAGACTGATTATCTTTCACCCTTGTTACTAGTGTTACAGCCCTGACACTTTGCAGAAGAGTCAGTGGGAACAGTTGATAATTGGAGAACTGTAGGCACACACTGGATCTCTTCCTTCTGAATACATGCATCTCTGCTTTAGTACCTAAGGCATTCTTCCTCTCTGATAGCTGTGGTTTTTTCATGACTAATCTGGATTATAATAGCTAAAAAGAGGCAGTTGGACTTAAGTCTTTCCTCCATGCCTGGCTATATTTTCCCTACTTAAGTCTTTCCTCCATGCCTGGCTATATTTTCCCTTTTCTTTTTTTTTTTTTTTTTTTTTCCAGATGCTGAAAAAGGCTGCCATTTCCTTCATGTCCTGAGCTGTGTTCAGCAGAGCTACAACCCCTCTCTTGCTGAAGTGGTGATGCACCGTGTCTTGGAACTGCTGGAGAGTAACAGTGAGATTGTCAGCACTATGGAAGGATATTATATGGCATTTTAAAGAGAGAAGATAAGATACAATTTTTCTGGTCCATTCAGGATAAAGGAGGGAAGAAGGAGAGGTTGAGTGACCCTGAAAACCTGCTATTAGCTGGTATGATCTAGATGGGGAAAAGAAAAGAGCATTTTGATTCTCCAAATGCTGCTGTTGTCCAGCTCCAGAGAAGCTGTCCAAATACTTTTAATATTGTTGCTGACTTCCTTGCTATTCCTAATGAAAGTTGTCTCAAACTGATTCTGGACATTCTAATACAGCAGGAGAGCTGGAAAAGAAGCCGAGCTCTTTCTCTGCAGTAAGATGTGACATGGCCATCCTCACATTGACATCCAGTGAGCCCTAAAGAAAAGTCACTGCTAAAGAGCGCTGTTTAGAGCAGTGGTAACATCAGAGCTCATTTTTCTGACATAAAGACTGATCTTGTGATCTTTCCATATGGTAATAGCTGTGTATCTTTCTTTTTATGTATACTTTATAATAGCTAGAGAAAGGACATGCAAGCAAACAAAAGATTTGCCTGTGCTTCCTGGCAGTGTTGGTGTACTCATGTCTGTAAATGAGTATTCCTGAATGTGTACAGCTTTCCTACTACTAAAGCCGTCCTCACCTTTCTCTGAAAAGTAATATTGAGGAATGGGGTCCTGCATCTCTTCCCCATCCTGCAACCTTGCCCGCTGCTTGTCAAGCATGTCTGCATTCCCCTGGCTACCGTGTGCGCTACTGATACTTGTTGTTGTGGATTCTGTTCAGACCAGAATTCTCAAAATCAGACAACATTTTGCTGTTTATTTTTAAATTGCTTCCCACATCACAAATGTTAAACCATAAATCAGATGTTTTGGAAAAGAAAATATGAAAGCCAGCAAGATGCACTGCGATCTCCATGTTTCCTGTTGCCTTTTGAGTCATCTATTCCATGTCACCTTTGCAGAAAAATTTCCATGTATGTGCTTGCAGAGGAACACAACACATTGATGAAATAACATTGGCCTAAAGAAGGTTACCGTGTAAAGCGTTTGATCTGGAATAATCAGAAGTTGTTATGTGCCACAGTTCAAAGCCTGGAGCTGTTCAGTATTTATCCTTAGAGAGGACTTGCTTCTGCAGGGGCTTGTCTGTTTAATTAATCTGTTCAATTAATGGTGGGGAGGTGAGGCCTTTAACTTGAAAAGAGGGGAAAGGATTGAATGTATCCTTCCTCTTTCCTCTGCACCTTCCCCGTAACAGTTGAAATAGCAGACTCCCAGGAGGCAGATGTAGTGGTAAAGCCCTATAAGGATTGACATAGCAGGGAAAAATAAACCATATGCATGAGGGAAGCCAGTGAGTAGCCTCATGTGTGCCAAGTCTCTAGTTTGTTGTTATATTATATGCTTCATTCCAAGCCCTGGCTGCAGTGAGATATAGGCTAAGAAAAAAACATGACAAAATATTTGGCATTTGCATTCAGAGGCCTGTGGAAAACTCTGGTCTTAAAGATGGTGCGTTCGTCCATAGTGGAAAACTATGTATGAATCATTCTTTTGCTGTAAATTCTTTGCTTGCTGCAAGGCTCAATAGTTTTCCTGCAGGCTGCCCTACTAGCATTGCTGCTCTGTTTTGAGTTGTGTACTTTCTAGTGAAATCTTAATATGGGCCTGAATGTGTGCTGAAAGGATGTACCTGTGCAGAAGGAAATAAAAAAGAGAATTAAGAAAGAATTGTGGAAGTAGAATTGTAGAAGTCTTCCCTCGCTTCCCCCCTCACAGCCCCATGAACATCTCTGGAAAGCGGGGAAAAAATGTCCAGATTCTGAGAGAAGTGGTACTGAGGGGAACTGCAACTTTATGCCTACAAAAAGGTCTGGTTGGCCACAGGGCAGATTTGCTTCTTGAATTCCTGCTCTGATTACTGATAAGTTTGAAGTGATGCTTAAAACAAAGGCTGTCTATGGGAGAAGTATTTTGAAATATCAGTTCCTAAATTCAGACTCACTTCAGGAGTTAACCACGTGTTACTGCTTGGCATGAATTTGAGGATATTTTAAAGGAAAGGATGTGGAGTTTGGGACCATACGGAAGAGCATGACGTCTAATTTAAGAGACTGACTTGGCCATTTTCTTGAAAAGTCCTATATTAGCAGAATCTGATTTTGCTGTAGTTCCAAGAACACTGCTAGCTCAGTGGGAAAGGTGATCTCTCTTAGATTAGAAGAGAGAAAGACTCTGGTTCTCCTGAGGGTGTCAGCCAAGTGTGTGGGCTGAATGAGTTTTGGGAGGAGCTCTGCGCAGCTGAATCTTGGAGGAAAGGATAGTCTGGAGATCATATTGCTCTTTAGGGTCTCTTTAAAATAAATTCATACCAAAATAGGATTACATCTTTGTCCTTTCCAGCTTGGATAGTCATACACATAGCGTTTAATGTGTTCTGTTGCCTCCAACTCTGATGCTGCGCTTCCTGTGCTTTATATTTCTGTGTGTAAAGCCTGCTTACAGCCTGTGGCCACTTATTTTCTATGCATTGGAGGCTGATGCAGACACAAAGTGTCTTCCCTCTGTGTTCTACCCCTCTTGCAATTTAAAAGCACTGATTAATTGTGAAGTGTCAGAGATGAGGTGGGAAGAAGGTGGGATAGGAAAAGACAGGTAATGAAT
>NW_010145267.1:0-525 GCF_000699245.1 Pterocles gutturalis | reverse complement strand
TCCCCGTCTGTCTCCCCTGGTTTTTTTTTTGTTGTACTTACCTTTCTTTTGGGCATAGTTGCACCTTAATAGTTGATTGCAAAATATATAGATACAGATATATATATATATAAAAAATACATACTTTTATATACCTAGAAGAGCTCTATAATACCCTATTTGTAGTTACATCTGCCTCCACTTGTTTTCATTGCAATTTTCTCCGGAAAAAACACAGATACTGGATTTTTGGGTTTATGTATATTTTTCATTTGGTATGTGCACAAAGAAGCTGACAGTCCATCCTTCTTGGGAACAACTACAGCAAAATACTCAATATTGCAATAGCTGTAAGAGAGCCAGTCTTCACCCACCCTTGGGCTGCTAGAAGGAGAGACCCCGAGGCCAGAAGGTAATTAGCTGACTTACTTCTGAGCTGAGATGCTTGATAATGTCCATACTGAATCCTCATTAATGAACTGCAAACTCACACACATAGTATTAACAGCAGGTTTGTTCCCATAGTGGTTTTTGGCTTGCTTTGTT
>NW_010145266.1:8878-10970 GCF_000699245.1 Pterocles gutturalis | reverse complement strand
GGTGGTGCCGCCGCCTCGGCCTCTGGAGGCGCGGCCAGGAAAGGAGTGCCCCGGGCAGGGCTGTCCCGCCACCCTGCCCCGCGGTACCTGGCTCCTGCTGCCTGGGGGCAGCTGTGCCGTGCGCTCAGGCCGGGCTGCGGAGCTCCGCTGCTTCCAAGCCCCTCATTCCCTTCACTTCAGCCAGTCTGGAGCCTCTGCACTTCCAAAATGCTATTAGGCAACTGCAAGGGACGTTGCTAGGTAACTGAGCCCTCTGAAATCATTCCTTATCTCCCTGTGCTAATGCTGCCTACCTTTTAACAGCCGTGACGTTTCTCTCTCCATATCTTTCCTTAGGAAAATTAAATATGAAAAGGCATTATAGATCTAAAAGGTGGTTTACATTACAGTGTAACCGAAGGATAGCATTTTGCAAACAGCAGGTAGTTAGTGGAGCTCTGCAGTTATTAGGTAGAGGTTTGGGGGTGGCGAGGCTTTTTTCTGTTTTGTGGTGGTGGGTTTTTTTTTTTTAAGGACTGGGGTGTAGGTGCGTGCAAACAAGAACTGGTCGATGCTGAGCGCCACTGGTGTTCCTGTAAATGGAGGTCACTGCACACCCTGTATCTCCTTCCCATGGTTCCCTTCCTCCAGACTGTCCAGGAGTTCAGTCCAAACCATAGCTTTGCCTCTTCGTGGCTATAGGTCTGTGTGTTTGCTTTCTGCCTCCCCACTGTGCAAAACAATTACCCCTCGGGGGTGTACCCTTTTGTCCTCTATTAGTAGTTCTTTGGTGATTGGTCATTCAGGAGATGCTGGCTTTTGTACAGGTTTAAGAAGCTCCTGTGCCCCACCTTGCTCCAGGTCATAATTTCTCATTCCTGCCCCATCCCACAGTTTGCTTCCTCCTTAAAATAAAAATTACAAGCAAATTGGTGAATGGAGTCTCCTTGACCTAGTTTCATCGTAGAAGAAAGGGCAGGAATGAGTTGAGCACACTTGTAGGGGGGAAGTTTGAGTGTTTGGCATTAAGAAATTAAACAATAACAAAGACAATGGAAATTGCAAGTGCTGCTGAAAAAATAGAGGTGTCTGTCTTCTCATTTCCCTTTTTTTTTTTTTTTTTTTTTTCTCCCCACCAAATTTTGATAGTTCTGTCCATCC
Source organism: Pterocles gutturalis (assembly GCF_000699245.1). Classification (NCBI taxonomy): domain Eukaryota; kingdom Metazoa; phylum Chordata; class Aves; order Pterocliformes; family Pteroclidae; genus Pterocles; species Pterocles gutturalis. Next base: position 9,830 of record NW_010145266.1, on the reverse strand, counting down.
ATGTCCAGGGCATGCCTTAAAATTCTGAAATAGATAAAGTGAAGTTTTAAAAATGTCTCGTATTACAGATAATGCAGTATGAGTGAGTTGAATGCAATGTCATTTTGCTTGGCGAACTCTAAAGCCTGGTCTTGCATCATGGGAGTTCCACTGCCAAGGACTGTGGCCCATGTATATTACATACATGTATGCGTATGCATGAAGTGCTACACTTTTTCATATCAACTATTCGTTGAGCTGCTACAGTCATTGTTAGGCCAGTTTGAAAGGAACATTTCAAAGAGAGAGAAGGTGGAATGTACTGTAATTTAACAAAAGTCAGTCATGGCTTGCTTGTTAATATTGGTGTACACAGTTTGCTTTAACAAATATGACTGGTTTGGCCACATTGTAATGGCTGTTTAACATTTTATGGAGCTATTTACATACCACACATACAAGCAGGTTTTTGGTTTTGTTTTGTTGTTGTTTTTTTTTTTACTCAAGGATAGATGAGCAATCTCTGACAGTTCAGAGTAAGGGAAGATGCCTCTCCAAGGGGCTGTCCTGTGTGTGCAGTGGTAGCCAACACCCTTCCACACCTGCTGTGCAGCAGTGCTTTGCATAACAAAGTGCCTCTGGGTGGCTACATAGAGGGAAAAGCCATTCTCTTGCTTGGGTAGGAAAGGCGGAGCAGGCCTGGTAGTCTCTCCTGCTTGCAGGGCATGCAGATCTGCTTGACTACGGTCTCTTTTTATATAAATGTGCTACTGCTATGGGAGACTCTCTGCTACTGAGAAAGCCCAGCAGTGATGGGGGACATACTGGTACCATGGTAATGTGGCAATGAGATTCACATCACTCAGCTGGCATGTGTGGCTGGGAACAAATGAGAGAGAAATTAAATTTTTAGTAATTTAATTTACAAGGAAATAAATCACTTTGGTCCTCATGTCAGTATACACAAAAGAAG
>NW_010145266.1:0-8866 GCF_000699245.1 Pterocles gutturalis | reverse complement strand
GGCTAGTCATATTCAACATAAACACTGCTTCCTGCGTGCTTCCATAAGATGCAGGGCAAAAGCAGGGTAAAGCCCACTCACAGATCACCTACTGCTCTCAGCTCTCTTCTTTTCCATGTGCAGGAGTCTGAGAATACATGTTTCTAAATAAGAAAGCTGACACAAAGTTAAGGTGGAGGGCAAAATGCTACAGCTGTTGTGAGGCTGTGCTATTTGGCAAGTCATTGACTACAAACATAGCATTTCAATATTTAATTGAATAGCTAATAAATATTTCCTTCTGTAAGCAGCTTTCTGCATGCCAATGGATGACAAGGAACCAGCTTTACCAGATCAAATTCTACATACTTATGTGGATAACTATTCTGTTTTCTTAATATTTTTTTCAATTATAAATGGTCTTATCATAAATGGATCATCAACAAGACCATGAAGATCTATATTAATGAGTAATTTCCATATGTTTTGCCCGAAAGCTACTTTTGTGTCCTCTATTCACTCCTATTTGGTCAGACAACCAGATTAAACGTAATGCCTTATTTGCTTAATATTATTTACAAACAATCCCTCTAACTTGACCGTTCAGATTCAGTGAGGCCATTCTTCTCTAAAGAACCTATTGCCCGTTCTGTGTCAGCTTGTGAACCCACAAATTGTAGTTGCAGGCACACTGGACCAGATCAAGTACGAGTATTATCCGTGCCTACCCTAATTCCTAGAGCAGAACAAAGGCCTTTAGGAAAGTGAATGGAGTTTCAATTTACCACCACACCTTTGCCCACTTGACTTGGGACAGGACACACTAGTTTGGTGCTATGGTGTCCTGGAACAGTCAGAACCACATGCAGAACTGTAAAACTAATTTACCTTCTTTTAATCTGTTTGATTACTGCATGAGATGAAGCACATTATAATAGAATAAAGAAGTAAAAGTGTTCTCGTGCTGAAGTGTATCACCCCACCTTGCTTTTAGCTGTAAGAACACCAGTTGGCTCAAAGTCGAAAATCCTGTTACGATACGGAACTTTACTCACTATATTTCTTGCACAAACAATAGTGGAATTGCTGTGTAACATTACACATTACTGATCTGTGAAGTTAGAAATACTGGCTGCATTTAAACAATGTACAATCTCTACACTGCTGTTTGTGTTAACCAGGTCAACAAACACTGGACTTAAAACAAGCCATTGTCAATTTACAGATTAATATTCAGTGTGTGCCAAAAACTTGAGTGATATCTTTTGAGTGGCAGAATAAGAAATTAATCACTGGATATTACTAAAAATGTAATATTTTAAAGAACACTAAAATAATTTGAAGTAAAGGGGTTTTCTTCATTACTGAGATTAAGGACTATTAAATGTCTTTGTATTTTGTTTGGAAATATCAGACAAAATGTAATAAAGTATCTTTCCGGAAATTCTGCAAGAACACAACGTTTCTGTCCTGCTCACAGATCTGCCCCGAAGCATACTTCAGAATGCTCTGGGCTATATCCATAGTTCTATGGAGGAAACAGTGGAAGGGACCATTCTTTGACATAATTATTTTGCAACATTTCAGTTCAAAGTAAGTTGAGGGCTGTGCTGCAGCCCACCAGGGTGAGATCTTCCTATTATGAAACTGAGAAAATGACACTCATTTTCAGCGCTGCAGGACATTGTGGGAAGGCATGCAGGAGTACTGATGGGTGAGGAAGTCTGCTGGGATTCCCTTGGAGGGCTGCGCTCTGGATGGGTGAAACCTCCGTCTTGTCCGTATGGCTCTTTAGAAATAGCTCTTGGCAAGCATTACTCTGTAAACCATGCCCAGAGATTTTCTCAAAGAATGCTACTTGGCACAGACATAAATCACACAAACGAGTGTGCTAATCATTAGCCTCCTGTACTTGAAAGTACTTTCTGGCCCTGATTTATTTCTAGAAATGACCTTGCAAAACCTACTTAAGCCTACCTACCTAGGAAAAATACATCTCTCTTATTCTTGATACTGATATATTTCTGCATAGATAAGTATATTTCCGTTTATTTTACATATGCATGCACTTTAAAAGTTAGCCAGGGCAAGTGCAAATATTTTCTCTGTCAAATCCTACAAGAAAATAATAAATTCTCAAATAATAAAATCTCTAATAAAAGAGATGCATTTCAGAACAGCCCGGGGTGCAGCCAACACTTGCGGATACACTCTTCTGTTTGCCTAGCTCGTGCCTGTTCCTGGCAAAGGCAAAGAGGTTCAGGGGATCACTTGTCAGCTAGAATGAGATTCAGAGTAATGCTGCTATAAAGTATCCTTCTTGTGTACCTGTATTTCTGTGAGAGTTGATAGAAGATTTTAGTTGGCTCATGTTTACTTTTCTTTGAAAAAAACAACAAAAAAGAGCTTAATAAAAATGTTGGAATTAATATTGAAAATTATCCTGTTAAATTAGTAGAAATACCTGCATTATTATCTGTCATCTGTGATAATAGATGAGGTATTGTTCAGTAAGGATTAGAATGCAGAACTAACTTTTCTTCTACATTGCAATCATTAATTGTTTAATTCTTTTACTCCTTTTGAATTGATACTTAATTTTGAGTTCCTTTAGAATTGGTATTCTTCTCTTTAGGTTTTCTTATCTTTTTAGTTTTCTTCTCTTTTTCTAATGAGGATGAATTATCTTTCTTGTTTTTATATGTAAAGAGACAAAGCTATTTTTACAGTCTGTGTTAGAGTTTCTAGCTACAGAAGAATAGGGAGGAGAGACATTCCATTTTATTGTTTATATGATAACAATAGCACCAAGAGAAGTTTACCTCTGTACAGAATTCAGAATTAATTCCTAGGGATAAAGCAGAGTAAGTAGCTACAATGAAGAAACAAGGTGATCATTTGAAGGGTTCAATACTGCTTGTTTTAACAAAATTAGTAAGAAGCCAATAAATACCGTGAAGTGAGCTGTATTTTAGTGTGTACTTCTGTGAGAAAACAGGAAAAAATTACCTTCTCTATTAATTTTTTTTCTTTTACAGAAAATAATTGGGTTAGGGTATGTGATAGTGCAGTTGTTTATTTTCCACACTGCAAAGTGTTAGATTTGCCAGTCTCCTTATTTCATTGCAGACCTTTGTTGTATTTGTCCTACACCTCTGTTTCTGATAACAACAATACTAGCAGGTTTCTCATTTTGAGGTAATAGCTCGACCTAGTGATGGAAAAGATCAGCTACAGTCATATGTTTTAGAATAGTTTCTCAGTCTTTTATAAACCAAAGACAACCTAACTTTCTTAAAAAAAAAAAAAATCCTCATGCAGCATTCCATAATTGTTATTCTTCCTCCTCTATTGTTCTTGTATTTAGGAGAGCATATACATGCACTGAAGCACATTTAACTGGGCACTTTTGATATCTTCCAGACACAAATCACATTAAATACTGTGCTTTAAAAGACTAAAGCAGTACAACTGACGTGTGTCAAAATAACTGTATTGAATTATGTCCAGTTATTCCAGCTGAAAAATACATTCCAATATATATTAAGTCTCTGTTACATATATTCAAGCATGAATTTTGCTCTCACAGCTTTATACCAGCTAACCGTGTCTCTTACAGCGGAATTTAGCTGTATTGTAGATGAAAAGGATCTTATTTGTATTAAACAGCACATACGTTGGACTGGCCAAAATCTCGCAATGGGTGAATTACAATGAAAAAGTGAAGATTGTAATTTGCAGTTAATCCTGCTATATTGACAACAACAGTCTAAATGCTAATTTAGCTGACACCTAATCTTTCTTACTGTATGCAAAAGAACAAGAATTTAAATTAGTTATACCATTATGGCTCTAAAAACTCTAGATAATTATCCCGCTTTATGTTATAGAATCAATATCAGGCAACTAATTTTTATTTCTTATTCTGCAAGTTAAAAAAGTGTAAGTAATAGTTCTTTGGGTTTTGTGCTTTGTTTCCCACTCTCCCTCCCCAGGATGAGAGAATAAATTACACTAGATTCCTTCTCATTAGCCAAGACCACCATTCAGTTAAAGTCAGCAATGTTTCATTCCTCTGTGGTCTTGGGCCCGCTGACAATAGAGCCATTGGTATGCCGTGTGCCAGGCCTGCCATCTGCGCTGTATGGCCAACAGCTCTTTCAACAACCCTTTCTTGTCTGTGCTAAGAAACACGGGGGATAATGGAAGGGCTGGGATGTTTAAAAAAGGATGCAGCAGTAGTGTGCAATACTTAGTGTTTTGTGCAGAAAATAACAAATCACTTTGCGTTGTGTTCTCTCTTGCTGCTGCACTGGACGTGCCTTCCTAGTGGTTACTGCAGTTCTGAATGCCCGGGCTCTAGAAAAGATTTTCTTTTAACACTTCAGTGCTGTGGCCTCTAACTCCAAGGTCAGAGCAAGTCTTATTTGTTTTGAAGCTTAACATAATTAAGCAGAAAGAAAAGAAAAAGGATTAAATAAAATAGACTATAGCAACAGGAACTCCCAGTGGGAGAGACAACTACTTTTATACCATGAGAGAGAGGACTTTGTCTGGAGGAGAGACAAGTAGTCTGCCTGTCCTTTAAATATCTTCCAAATGAAGAAAAAATAACAGAGGAAAAAAAGATAGATATATTCAAAATTATAGGAACAAGCAGCTCTGTTAGGTCAGTAAGTTCTTTAAAAGCTGCAAGTTGCAAGCTCCAAGCTCACTGGCATGTGGTGCAGTCCCACTGAGTAACAGGCAGATGGAGTGACACAAATGGGAGCCTGCCTTGCTTCAAGCTACGGATCTCCAAACAGTTTTTGAATTTGACAGTTTCTCTTTTCACTTTTTTCCCCCCCCACTCAGATACAGAAATTAAAGTATGGTTCTGCCCAAGATCTTGAGCGCAAGCACTCAAAACGTTTAAGAGCACATCGTGTTACTCTTCTCCTGAGGAAGGAAAACTAAAGCAGGAACAGGCCTTTGGCTCTCTGCATATGCATGTCCCTGACATATAACCACACATTTCAGACGTCGGATGTGTTACCAGAACAAACACCTGGCACTACAACTGTTGCCTGGTACAATACGCCTTTATATTTGTAAAGATAGCCAGAGTATGAGATATATTATTTATGTCACACCATGTGACTGGGGAAGAGGAACTGACCTCCACCTTCCCCTGAGTACTGCCCACCACTCATCTCTCCCAGTGTATAATGGGCTGCCAACACCACTGTGGTACATGGATGTTTCTTTGTGGCTCCATGAGAAACAACCTTCTGCTTTCAAGGCCAGTCCCTGCCCTAGAAAATATACTAGGCTGCTGCCAGAAAGAGCATTTGCTCTTTGCCGCTTGATTTTCTGTTATTGCTACAATGCTGGATCATGGAGCAATGTCTGTTTTCCTACTGGAAATGAAGCCGTACACTAACTCCCTGCCCAAAGAATGGCATTAGATTCTTATTAGTGTGCACTCAGGAACAGAAGATGTAAATGTATAAAGTGTAGTACACAGACTGCAACACCAAAGTAATTTGTAGATGCTGAAAAACACAAACAAATAAATAGTAGCACATCCCATTCTGTTGAGCCTGTGACGATGTGTTGCAAAGTTTTGTGCAGCAGATACACGAAAAAAAAATTCAAGCTGGAAAATACAGATTCTTGGTGATCTCTGCCCAGCTTACATCATGAACATTAAGTCACTGGGAGTTGAGAAAAGGATAGCTTGAGGCATCTGGAAACTTGAAGCTGCTTATTCCCGTGACTCCATTACTACACCAGTTAGGATTGGAGAAGGAAAAAAAAAAGTATTGCTGTTGCAATTCAGGATATGCTCAAGGACAGATGGAGGATAGTTGGCCCAAACCAAAAAAGGATACCAGAAGCAAAGGGAGTCATGAGAGTGTAGACAAGATACATCCCTCTCCTTCCCACAGCCAAAATCTCCCATTTTTCAAAACCATAAAGTGTTCCAGCATTATCCTTATTATCCCTCAAATTGTTGGTGATGAAGCATCTTTAACAGTCTTTCACTATGCAGATGGTCTGGTAAGGTGCAGAATGCCTGTGTTCTGCTGGTACGCACTAGCAATTGCCATGCAAAGGGCTGAGCCAAGGCACATCAATAGCATTTCTGCCTGTCAGAACCACCTGGCCCATGAATCCACTTGTGACAACCTTCACCACCAACAAAGGGTGTTCAATTCCTGTCTGATAAACTGCAGGGTATGTGCATTTGATGCTGACAGAAAAAGGAAAGTCTTTCTCTGGACATTGTTTTCTACTTCAGATCTTGTTTTCTTGCACAGCTCCAGGGAGAGCAAAGGGTGGGAACAGAAAGGTGGTAGAGCCACCATCACAAAACCAGATGAAATGTGTTCTCTCATGGAAAAAGACAGAAATCAGGAGGCTACTCTCAGTAAACCCTCCAGGTACTATAGGTTGTTAACTTGTTAGTCATTCCTGTGAAAACAAAAGACCTTAGCTGTATGTCTCTCTTAATCACAGCCTCTGACTTTCCCACTTTCCCCTCAGTTCTGCCTCCTCTTCAAACAGGTGTCATGTATTTCACAGAACTCACACATCTTCAGTCTTCCAGGCATGCTGGTGGCACCACATGCCTGGAGCTAAGGTATTCATCCTTAGTGGGGAAAAAAAATCAGGAGCAGCAACTTCAGTTATGAGCAATGCTCAACTGAGAGTTGAGCTGAGAGTGACCAGGTCAGGGCAGCAGTCATGGAGCTGCAACCGTTGGTTCTACATTGCACTCATTTACCTGTTCACTTTGGCCTTTCATTTACTCATTTTCCTGTTGCCTTCAGAGAAACCTTTTAGCCTTTCATTTCAGCTGATTAGAAACAAAACGGATTATCCAAGTACTTCTTAATTAATTAATCTGGAACTTTCTTACAGTGTTTTTCAGCCATTCTTAAATGACTTTAGCCTGTGGCCAGATGGTTATCCTCAGGTACTAAACAGATGATACAACAAAACAGAAAGTCTCTTAGCTACTCATGGCACCTGATATTTACATTCAAACCTGTTCTCTCCACCCAGTTAGTATCAATTTAAATGCCTCTCAGCAAAAATGGAGGGAAAAATCAGCTTTAGGGGAGTATAGTAGAGAAGACAATGCTGTGAAGAAACTATTACACATGATAATGTCTGCAGGAAGTAGAAAAACAAGAAGGAATATGACGGCAAACAAAGCTGTGAGACTAGGGTGTAATTACATCTAGTGCTGTCTTGCAGATATGCTGAAAGAAAAGTCTGGACACTGAAAAATGACACTTAATGTAAAGGGACTGTAATGGGCTACTTGGCAGTAGTACAGAAAAAAATAGGAAAGGAAGGGGACATATCAGTTGTTACCTGCACTACTGTAACTACCAAACAGTAACACTGCCAATATTTAAAACCAGATTTTATGTAGTACTTCTGCTGTTAGTCCCATAAACTCCATTAAAATAGAGGATTAAACGTGCAAAACATAGTAAAATGCAGCAGTTACCCCCAGGCTTTAGAAGTACAGGGGAGGATAAATATGTCTGTTACCCAGTGTGCCCTACGGATGCAGACACTACTGAGCACTTAGCTCTTCCCTGGCTGTGCTTGCCCAGCCTTACCCAGCCGCTTTCTGCAAGTTGCTTCTCACCCTCTCTCCTTTAGTTTCTCCATGAAAAGATTCTTATTTTACCAAATGGTTTGTGACTTACTATCGTAAAGCACTGTATGAGATCGAGTTATGAACCACAAATTGCTCATGAAATGAAAGCGTCCAGACAACAGCTTAAGCCAATGCAGACTCGTCCAAAAATCTTTCCTCTGTAAAGAGAAGTGAAGTTGTAAACAAAAGTTGTTGACAAAAGTCTCTGATAAAAAAACCAAACAAACCCAAACAACCTAGGTTAATACAATGTTTCTCTGTTATTTCTTGTAGTTTTTTCAAAATGCTGAGTTTGTGACACTTGGATGTCTGGAAAAAAAACCAAACCAAACAAAAAATAAGATATAAGGTGTTCCCCAGCACAACCACTACTCTTCTATGAGCAGCAACTCAGTGTGCTCTTGCACGCATTTTCACTCTGCTCTTCCAGCAGTGCACACGGCATCTGCAGGCTGCCCAAAGCCTTGCCCCTGAGGCCAGTCCTGTGTTCAGGTGAAGCTGTGCTGAACAGAAACCTCTGACATCTATTCCTGATCAGTGCTGGAGTTGAGTTCTGATGCATAGGAAGCATCAACACAGTTTTCTTTCTAAAGCCTATAAATATCCTTTTAACAGCTTCTTAATGGTTCTTCTAAAATTCTACACATAGAACCACACTTACTGCTGAGGGTCTGCATAACCTGAAGAACGTTTTGCACAGCACAGCAGTTTTACACTAAGTCCACTAAAGCTAGCTATGAAAGTGCACTGCATGCAAGTTACTACTAACGGCTCTCTTGAAGTGTGTGCGGATAACTAAGGTTTATATTTAGCACTTCACATTCTAGTCTTCAGGGTTTAATTTCATTTACTTTAGCACTCTCAAAGGTAAAAAGGCAAAACTGTCCAATAATTAAGTTCAGGTAGGCATCAAAATCTCTTTTTTACCCACAGCATCTATTATTCAAAATCGAGCTTTGCACAGCAAAATCCTCCATCCTCGGTAGACGCTTCCAAAGGTGTACACTCTGTTAAGCGCTCTCCCTCCCAAACCAAATAAAGCAGCTTTAATGCAACCAGACGCAGGTGTCCGCGCTCTTTCCACTTTACACAATACAAGGCACAACTCCGGGCAGATCTGCAGGGACAGGATTTCTGATGGCTGTCAGTCACCCCCATAAGCCGGGTGAGCCCAGGAACACGTCGCGGCGCTGCTCTCCGGCACAGCGGGCAGGGCCGGTGGCACAG
>NW_010145265.1:854-38017 GCF_000699245.1 Pterocles gutturalis | reverse complement strand
CCCCGGGAGGAGCTCAGAGCTCGGTCAGGCGCTTGCAGGAAGTGGGTAAAAATACTGTAGGGGCTCCAGGGCTCCTGTCAGCTGCCTCCAAAGGGGCTGTTCTGGGCTGGGCAAGCAGAGCCGCCTCCCCAGTGTAATTCTTGTGGTGTTGTAAAGAAACTGGTGTCTGGGAAAGCTTAATTGCAGATTTTTAGTTGTCGAGAGTGTGGCTAAGCGTGCTTATTCAGACATTCTGGGAAGAGTTTGTAATCATATGCAGAACCTTGCTGAAGATAACATCTTTAGCTTCTCTGTTCACCCTTTTGTTTCTTTTTGGATAGACATGTTCAAACCAGAAAACGGGTGGTTTAGTTTAATATCATAGATAGGACGAGAATCCCTGAGTACCGATCAGTACTATATTCCCATCACTGTAATGATCTTTGGTGTTTTGAGTACAGATACTGTCTGGTTGGCTTTAGTCTCTTCTTGCTTACTGTGAGTTTTTAAATAGAACAATGTACAAAAATGTTACAGTTGTAGATAAGTTACCTACTAAATGCTGAACGTGTTGATGCTGAATGTGTAATTTATCTCTTACAGGGGATATCTTGACAACATAACAGCAATTGGGCCCAGAACAGTTGGAAGTCCAGAAAATGAAGTTCTTGCAGTTAACTACCTCTTAGAACAAATCAGGGCAATAGAAAGAGAAAGCACAGAGGCTCACAAGATATCTGTAGACGTACAGAGGCCCACAGGGTCCTTCCACCTTAACTTTGTAGGAGGCTTTACTAGTTACTATGCAAACATAACCAATGTTGTAGTGAAGCTGGAACCCCGAAATGGAGCTGAGAATGCAGTGTTATCCAATTGTCACTTTGATTCCGTACCAAATAGCCCGGGTAGGTCCACGTGTTCTTTATGTGTTTGTATACGTTACATGAGCCACAGAGCTTGGCTTGGCTCATTGTCTTCTCATACCAAGTAGCCTTGTAGCCACATGCTAGAATACTGCATATGTCAACTATTCTGCGTGATTTCGGGAAGATGCAGTGTTTAGAGTGACAGGTTGGTCCTATTAAAGTCAGGATTTCACTTTCTGGTAGGCAGCAAATTGCAGATATTATATGTAGATCTCTAGATAAAGCTTGGCTATATCTGCCTTTCTTGTAATTCACTGCTTAGTGTGTAGTTCATATGCTGCTTCCACCTATCATTAAGGTTTCCCATTCTTCTGTGCTGATTTAATACTGGCTTTCCTTTCACAGGGTATTTTGTGCCAGAGGCTTCCCACCCCCACTAATGAGTCTGTGTTTTCCCTGCCCTTTGCTGGTATCCTACTTTACCTCAAATTTTTAGTGTGATATCCTTAAGCTATGCCAGGTTTGTTTTTTTTTTTCTTCTCTCAAAGCTTCTATCTCAGAAGACTAGTGATGAAAGATTAAGGTACTGATGCCTTGGTAGCGTGTACATCTCTCTGGCTGCTGCTTTCACTGTCACTGTTGCATACTCTCTTATTCTTGTCCCTCTGCACTTTTATAAATCTAATAATGTTAAATAACTGTTGCCATGAAGGTGTAAAAAACTTTGGAAGTACATGGTTTTACCAGTGTCAGGAAGGTAGGGAGCTGAAAACTGCACGAAAACAGTTGTTGTAACACTTAGCAACAGGTGTGTGCCTGTTACTGCAGTTGAGACATACCTACAGATTTCACTTACCAGCAGCACAGCTTTTACTGAGGTTTCATCATTTACATCCCACACAATATTTTATATTTGGGAGTAAATCTTCTGTTCTTTAGCACATACAAATAATCTTCATTATTGAGAAAACAACTGACTATTTAGCTAGAGAAACAGAGCACATGCTGTACTCTTTGTGCCTTTTTTCTGTCGACAAGTAGTATACAGAATTTCTCTTTCTCCTCCTCGTATTTAGGCAAGATGAGTTTCCAAATTAAGCTTAGTAACTGCATGGTTATTTTACATGCTCTGTGATTTAGAAACTAGAGATGCTAATTACTGTATTTATAGTCTAAATATGGCTACCTAGCGCTAGAAAGAGTTCTTCACAAGCATAATACAACAGTTATTGAAAACTGTCTTTAAATTGATGCCCTATGTAAATTGTGTGTCCGCTTCTGTGGGTTGTAAAATTGTGCCTACATCAATTACTTTCTTTACAGTTGCTCAGACAGTAAAATATTTCACCAACCTTGCACAGAGGTGCCAAAAAATATTAGTGGTTCATACATGATTATAAATCAGCCTGTATGCTTGTCCTTAATCATAAAGTAGCGTAGCCCTTTACCACAACAATGAGGAGCTACTGTCTTTAGTTTTCCTAGTGTGAAACTTGCACATAACCTAAGTAATAACCTTTTGTTTTCTATTCTACTGTATTTCTGCAAGTTATTTGCTTTTTCATTACCAAAAATATGTTATTTAATCAGAATCAGCAAGACTGAGCGATCAATAAGTAGTATATTTGAATATCAGATAATAAAACACAATTGCTGTTGATGCTTATGCATATAAAATGAGTAAAGCAAAACTCAGTAAACCATGAGGGCTTCAGTGTTGGAAAGCTTGAGTGAAGGAAAAACTTAAAACTGTAAACTCCTATAACACGTCTCTTGTTCTAATGGTACTAGTGCTGAGTTTATATGGCCCATTTGATTCTTTTCTAATAAACTTGAAAGCAGAAACTACCTTGAAATTATCAGCACAGATGTAGCTGATAATGTTGTTTTCTTAGGTTACTGATATTTGCCATAAAATCTGTTTTAACCTCCCATCAGTTTTGCTGTATATAAAGTATTTGAGGATGATACTCTCTCTGTGAGCCTGTGTCATAACACCGTCTACAGCTATATGGCTTCTTTAATCAGATGTAAATCTCTATGTCTGTTGAAACCAATAGCTTTTATTTTTCTTAGCTTCACAGCAAGGCAGATAAGTGATTAATCTTTCAGAAAAATATAATCACTTCTCTGCTGAGTTTTCAACACAGTGTAAGTTAGGTAAAAGAGCTGGGTGTGGCTAAGAGTAGACTACTGGTATATTCAGATAGCAATACAATCAGGGCTTTAAAGCATATTTTGGGGGGGGGGGATTTTTTGGAAAGCTTTGGGCAGAGCAAGGCATTAATTTATGAGAAAAAGATTAGAGAACACTGTATTGGAAACATTTAGGTTTTATTTATTCTAAAGTACTTCCAAACAATAAGCTAAGGCTAAAATAAATCAGCCCTAATAGTATGCTGAGGCCTGACCACACTGTTGTCGTCATCTCAGTGCACTTTGGTATCATATGTGCAACGCAGGCCTAAAGGAATGAGGTTGAATTTCACTGTTTGCTGCAGAAGTTTATTGATTAGAGTAGGGTAGGGAGACCATACAGCTTCCACCAAAGTGAGGGAGATGGGGCAGTGGGAGCCCTTGGCTAAAAGGTGGATGCTTACTCAGGATTTAAAATTGGGCAGATTGTGGGAGAAAGTGTGAGGAAGTGAGAGGAAGGCTGGAATAGTGTTGGATAAGGAACTCAAAGAGAACAGACTACTGAGCTCAGCGCAAAAGGCGTTTTCTTCAGAGAAAGAAGGGTAGTAGAAAGCATCTGGTTGTGAAAATACTGTATTATAATGTATACTTACATTTTAAGAATGTTTTAGAGGTGTGAATTCTGGTGTTTCCTTTGCTTTATTTTGCAGTCTTGGCCTTTGAGGTTTTGTCTGCTTACTTGAATGCATTGTAACAGCGTAGAATGTTTTAGGGTGACCTGTGTGGGAATGTTTATTTTAAAAATTTTGAGTATGCTGTAAGTGAAAATTATGTCCTTGTTTATTTGTGTTCTTAGAATAACAGATGATGATCACTTCGCTTCCTTAGTAATCTGGCTAGTCTACTTTTTCTTGAACAGTAGCATTGGATCTGATATCTTGTACTTCACTTGCTCAACTTTCAGACATTTTTCTTTCTGCTGTTGCTTTTAACTAGCATAGACACAGGGTGCAAGCAGTAGCAGAAAATACGCTAAAGCTTGACATAATTGTACCTCGGTTAGATTAAGTGACTGAGATAGTATAAAGCTTTTTTCTTCTCTGGTCTTTGTTGCAATTCAGTGTGTTTGTTGTAAGCCCTACTACTCTGCTGATTATTTTAAGGTGCCAGCGATGATGCTGTTAGCTGTGCAGTGATGCTTGAAATACTTAACACACTTTCAAAATCATCAGAGCCCCTGCAGCATGCTGTCATATTCTTATTTAATGGTGCAGAAGAAAATATTTTGCAGGTGAGAATTATGCCAGAATTATAAATACACATCAAAACTATATATGAAGACTCTGACAAAAGAAAGAATAACTGCAGATACGGCTTGTATTTAATCTGTTGTATTACTAGTTAAATGCCAGTCTTAACATTCTGAGGAAAACGTATTTGATTTCAAAGGGAAAAATATAAGAATATTGTCCATATTAGAAGACTTGGATTTGCTGCATCTGTTTGTGTTGTAAGTGATCTGGCTGCCTTGTCCAGTCTTCAGTTATTATCATATGTGATGGAAAATAGCATTGAGGCTGGTGTGGAAGATAATCTGACCTATTTTTTATTTTGTTTTGTTTTCCCATCAAGGCTAGTCATGGCTTCATTACACAACATGAGTGGGCCAAGTCAATTAGAGCTTTTATTAACCTGGAGGCAGCAGGTGTAGGAGGAAAAGAACTTGTTTTTCAAACAGGTATGAGCTTGCATTGTGTCTAATTTCTACACTAGGATAATTTGATAATAAGCAAAGTGGACTTGAAGGAGCACTGAAAGTGACTTACAAGGAAAAGACAGGAGAACCTCTGTGTCTTTTTGCCAACATTGTGCAGCAAATAAGGTGCACGTAGGCTGCCACAGAAGTTGCCTCATAGGTGGGAAGTCTGTAGAATAAAATTACATAAGCTGTATTTCCCTTTACGTCAGGGTAGTAAGGAGAAGAACAGATTTGGATATCTTGCATCTTGCATACTCATAGTTTCATATGCTTTATGTAATTTTCACAGGAGGTCTTTCAAAATCTTTGTGGGGAGATGTTTGCATTAGAACTCCATCTGCTGCTCAGAAAACAGCAAAACTTCTGTGTTTTGTAGGCTACAGTTAAACCTCTGCTCCATCCTAGTTGGACTGCAGGCTTCCTTCTACTGGTGGAGCTGCTTAATTGTTTACTTGCATTGAATGCTTTAGTGGAGAGACTCCTCTCGAAACAACAGTTTGGAGGTGTGATACTTAGATGGTAAACTGGAAGCTCTCCTAAAGGTTCTGCCTTCATCATTAGTGATGAGTCTTTTTTGGGAGATGGCTTATCTACTCTGCCACTAAATACTCAAGGCAACAGTGCTTTTTTTTGCCCCAAATGGAACTAATTCTTTCTCTCAAGTGTGAGTCACTCAGCCAACACAAATGCACTTAGTATATACCTTGTGGGGCAGGGTTAGAACTCCAGTGACTTCCTTTATGTTATTTGTTACCATAAAGGTACGCATCTTAACTGAATCATAGAACAGTTAGGGTTGGAAAAGACCTGCAAGATTGAGTTCCAACCCCCCTGCCATGGGCAGGGACACCCTCCACTAGACCAGGTTGCTCAAAGCCTCATCCAGCCTGGCCTTGGACACCTCCAGGGATGGGGCATCCACAGCTTCCCTGGGCAACCTGTTCCAGTGTCTCACCACCCTCCCAGTAAATAATTTCTTTCTAATATCTAGTCTAATTCTTCCCTTTTCCAATTTAAATCCATTACCCCTTGTCCTGTCACAGCATGCCCTTGTAAATGTCCCTCCCCATGTCTCCCATAGGCCCCCTTTTAGGTACTGGAAGGCTGCTATAAGGTCCCCCTGCAGCCTTCTCTTCTCCAGGCTGAACAACCCCAACTCTCTCAGTATGTAGAGATGAACTTCTGGATGAAGTTCAGCAAGTATTTGTTGTGAACTTTCTGCTCATCTTCTGTTAGGACCTGAGAATCCTTGGTTGGTAGAAGCATATGTAACTGCAGCCAAACATCCCTTTGCCTCTGTGGTGGCACAGGAAGTATTTCAGAGTGGTATTATCCCAGCAGATACAGACTTCCGTATCTACAGGGACTTTGGCAATGTTCCAGGTACGTTATCAGAAGACATGTCAATGCGCATTATGTAACCATTTATCTTAAGTTTATAACAAAGAGACTTCTGCGGTTCACTGTGTCAATGTCCTCAAATTAGGTTTATCTTTTAGTTTTGGAGCAAATTTTCCTGCATTTTGTCCAAGGCAAGTGTCTTTAGATTTGATCTTTTAGATTTGGTTTGTCATGTAGGTTGTTAAGGATGTTTTGTGGAGAATGCTGTTTTCCCGAAAGAAACTACATGGTAGAATAGTTTCCTGAAAATCAGGAAAGTGCTCCAGGATTAACAGTACACTATTAAAAATTCTGTTTTGAAACATTTCGGTAATGATGTTAATAACCTGCTTGCAGGAATTAAATGTCTGTATCAAATGCATAAACCAAAATAATTTTTTAGGATAGTGACTTAGTAATTAATGCATTTTCTTTTTTTTTTTTTTTTTTTTTTTTGGTCATAATCAAGCACAGGACAGCAGATCTTGGTTGTGCTTATCTGTTCACAGTTCGTTATCCATTCTGCAGAGAATGACCAGTCAGAAAAATGTGGAACACAAATGCCAACACAATTCAAAGGAATGCAAACTTCTGTAAAATCATTGCTGTCTGTCACAGGTTGTCAGTGGAGTTGCTTTCAAGAAAAGTGATATTTCTGAATTGATTCTTAGAACAAAACATGTTGGCATATTCTGAACCATTGCAAAGTATGCTTCTAGCCTGAAAATAAAGTCGCTGATTTTGTACAATGTCTTCGTTTTGTGTTCAGTATTGTACCTGGATTATGATTGATTCTCACTGATCTCTTTTTTTTTTTTTTTTTCTGAACAAATAGAAATGAGATAATTCAGTTAAAAGAACTAGTTTGTTCCTCTTTGTCCACTGGTAGAATTGAGGTCTGGTTTGTTAAACTTCTGCAAAATTCAGATTGCAGACAGCATCTTTTTGCATATGCAGCTAAGGGGTGTGTGTGTTTGGGATACACTGAATGTATAATTAATCTCGCAGAAAACCTGTTTTTCTGGTAAATATTTTTTGTTTATATTTTATAAATTATTTATCCTTTAAGAGTTTTTAGGCTGGCTATTTGAAAAGTTGTTTGCAAATTAGAAATAAAAAGAACACACCTGGTATTTTGAGAGGGCATTTCTACAGTTCCACTGTACTGCTTTTTATCACTTTTCAGTGTGGATCTTATTGATGTTTTAGTAGTAAATGCTTGGAAAGCACCTGGTACATCTTTTCTGAAGCTGAGAAGATGAAAAATTTTCATGTGTTCCTCCAGTAGAGATCAGTTTGTGTACAGATGTCATGCAAATCAATACATTAGAAAGGATAGATATTTTAAAATACTTTTCAAATGTCCTTTTTAAAATACACTTGGAATCCCAGTTAGTCTTCCTTCTACAACGCAGACTGTAATGAGTGGGCTATAAAGTAGAGTAACATTTTTCTGTGAAATATATCTGAGGCTTTCGCACTTGTTTTGAGGTTTTAAGTTTACATAATTTCAAACTTGCTTCTTCTCTTTCTGTAGGAATAGATTTGGCTTTTATTGAAAATGGCTACATTTATCATACAAAATATGACACATCAGACAGAATTTTAACAGATTCCATTCAGAGAGCAGGTTGGTATTTCAAGAATTCAGTAATTTACTAAAGAGTAGTGTTGTCGCTGGTTTTTCATCTTGCTGTAAGACTACTACAAGAAACTCATAATTGTAATTACAAATTTAGAACATGCTAGACATATTCTAAAGAACAAAGAATTAACTGAATGCATGTCTTTAAACTACAAAGGAAATATGTTTGGTCAACTGGGGAAGATAAACTTTATCAGCGTCCAGTGATGTTGATCTGAAAGAACTGTGGAATCTAATTAAGGTTGTAATCTAGCCATTGATACCTGATTGTTTAGTTTTTTGTGTTCCTTTCCTCTCGCTAAGTTCTGTTACTGGTTAATGTTCATCGTGAGAAGCTTATGGTTATGTTGATGGCATAGAGACTGATCTGCCAACAGGGGTTTTTCTTTGAGAATGGATCTCATTCAGACTTAGGTAGTAGCACACCGACTGTGGATAACAGGATTTATTTTCTACTAACAGGTGTAGAAATGTGTGTGATACATAGCAGGCTGTATCTATCACAGCCTGCTGATAGCAGTAAAGAAAATTACAGTAAGACTTTTAGTTTCCTAGGAGAAACTTAACGTAATCCTAAATGCCTCCAGGATTTTGACCATTTCCCTGTTTAAGCTTATACCAGTTTAGTTGACCAGCATGAATAGGAGTTTTAAACACTTTCTTGTGCCAACACAGTTGCAAGGCAGCAAGTAACACTTTCAAATTCCTGTTGGAAAGATGATTTTACTGGTCATGGTTGTTACATAGAACATCTCTTGCTGAACATACCACAGCTAACAAAAAAATACAAACTTTTCAGCCAATAATCTGAAATGGTCAAGTAAAAGCAACACGAAAGTTGAGAGCAATTGTTCTCATTTGATTACATGTGTTTTGGCTGTACTGTGGGAAAGGAAAAGGTGGTTGGTACCTGTAGGCTACAAAGGAAAATAGCCTCCTTGTCTCCTACCTTAGAGTCATATAGGGAAGGACAGGCAGGTCATTCATAGTCATTGAGACATGGGGGGGTACTAGTGGCACTGAGAAGACGAGGAAGATTAGGAAATTGTAAACTCTTCCATGGGTTAGCCTTGAAAGTCCAATGCTTTAATGTCAGACCTGAAGAAAAGCTTATGGGCTAAAAGCTTCACTGTTCCCTTCATTGCTACAGTGTTTAAAAACATGAAGCCTCCTAAGTATACTTATTTTAGTGACAGCTGTATAGATTAACTTATGAAAACACTATGCTCTGTGTACCATCAAATACCTATTTTAGGATAATCCATTGTATATTTCTGTCTTTGTTGAGGAATGCAGGTTTATTTTAAAGAATGCTTACATTTAAAAGAATGCCCTGTACTGCAATGTAGTTAGGTTTTGTATCTTCTTTTTTAATAGGAGACAATATTCTATCTGTTCTGAAATACCTAGCAACATCAGACAAGTTGGCTAAATCCTTTGAGTATCGACATGGAAATGTTGTGTTCTTTGATGTACTTGGTTTATTTGTTGTGGCTTATCCTGCTCGTGTTGGCACCATCATGAACTATATTACAGCAGCAGTTGCTTTTCTTTATTTGAGCAAGAAAGTATTACAGCCCAAAACCAGAGGTAAGTCTAGTTATTAAAAAAAAAAAAGAAAAAAAATCACATTACCATTTAATTGATAGCAACTAGTAGATGACGAAGTGTTCAGGCAATTAAGGCATTTTTTTAAGATAAATTTCAGAAATAGATTTTAGGTGTGCAGCATGCCACAGGAGTTGTTCTGTGTTTAGATATCGCAACTGTGAATGATTATAATGAAGAAAGACCCTAATAGGCCTAGATTTCTAGCATTTATAATCACAATTATATCTCTTGTCCTTTCACAAAGATTAAAATTAAATCTTCTAAAGATCTGAAAATGGAAAAAAAATTGCTTAGCATTTATATAAGCTCTTTGTTCTGTTAGCACAGGTAGGGCTTCAGAATCATGTTTCTTTAACACCTGTCCATAGGCAAGATCAACTAAGAAAACAACAAATGGGGAAAAAAAATAACAAAACTTAATAAAGGGCGTAAAGCAACTTGAATCTTCTGGTTAGACTTTTTCAGGTATGTGTAGGAACATACCTGTTTTTAGAAAACAAATCAAACTAAAACAAACATCCCTACCCCAAAATCTAGCAAACATTTTTGGAGTAAAAGTTACAAGAAAAGCAACTCTAGGTCTGGGGTTTTTTGAGAGTTTATAGATGGTAGAATTGCTCCACTGTTTCCCTAGAGAAATTTTTACTATTGGGAACATAAACTGCAAAATCTGCAAAATACACTGGTACTCTGCAAATAGATCGTGCAGTGGGGAAGACTGCAAAAAGACTTGCAAAGAAATAGGCTAAGTGATTTAGACCATGCTGTTAAGAAATCTTCAGAGTGGATGCCTCATGAAGTTTTATTTTAGTCATTAGAGCAGTTATACTGTGGGGTAATTACAGTCTTGGTGATTGCCTGCAATAAAATATATGACTGTTGAATGAAAAGTGTTTTTTTTCTTCTTCATAGCTATCCATAACCTGAAGAAATTATTTATTGCATTTGGCTTTACACTGTTAAGTTGGGTCTGCACACTGGCAGTCCTTATAGTGGCAGTGTTCATCTCTGTCATTGGACGGTCTCTTTCGTGGTACACCCATTTCTATGTTTCTGTGTTTCTGTATGGCACTGCAGCTGCAGCTATGCTCATTCTTGTACATACGCTAGCCAAGAAGTTCTTCTACAAGGTAAGCTTGACTTTGTTGCTAATGTTGAAGGGTAGTGTAGTGTCTGATCTGTGGAAGATTTATTTTTTGAGTTGATTAGAAAGAAGCAAAAAGTTTTCTGTATTGAACAGAAGTATTTAAAATGTAGCTCTAAAAATTGCTTCATCTAAGCACAGGAATTGCTCTACTAAATCAGATAGTTAAGAGCTTTGTGATTTAAGGCTTTCTCCTTGCTAATGACCTTCAGGAGCTGCTTCAGGGAAAAAAGACAAAAGCTTAGTAGAAGACAGTATAAAGTACTGTTTCTTTTCCTGTCTGCACTTTCCCTTCCCGTCATCATTTCAATGATTTCAACAGAGCTTTCTAAATGAAGCTGAGTAGTCACCTTCCCTCTGTGATTATTCTGATTGTTACTTGTTTTGACCATAGTGGAGATGGAACAGAGCTCTTGATAGTCCACATTCTTTTCTGCATTAGGTTAAGGTCATTTAGGCCCATGCAAGGCTTGGTGAGGATTTGATGTGTGTTACCTTTCCATTGCTGGCACTTCTCATGACTGCTGTCTATCTACCATTTTTGTTTAGCATTATTTTTTACAGGCTAACCAACACAATTTAACTTGCGTAATAATGTCGTAGTTATAGCTCATAACAATCCAAAATGTTAAGATGATAACTTAATGGTTCTGTATTAAAAAAACAAACAGGGCCTTGAGGTGGTACCTTGAGGTGTCTGACAGATTATGCTCTTCCAGGGCAGAAGTCAGCTACTTGAGCCTGTTAGGTTTAGGTTTTAGGCACCATAGTATTTAGTCATTCAGCTTGCTCTTACTTATCTTCTCAGCCATTTGTACAAGCTTTGGGCAAGGGAATGTAGGAAACCTAAGCTGTCAGCCAAATCCAGCTTCACACAAGTATTTGAAGAAGTCTTAAGAATTTACTGAAATTTGATTGTATGGAAAGTTCTGGGTGGATCAATCATGTCTTTATCGGGAAGTGGGTTTTTTAATTGGGGAAGGGGAGTGTTAACTGGTAATGTATGAGCTACTTATAAAATAGGTGCAGTGTTACTATTTCTAGTGCTTTTGGACGAGCTGACGAGAGAGCATACTTTCAGTAACTGTTCCAGGCTTTGGATCTTCTTGCTTGCCGATTGTGTGATCAGGAGATCAACCAACATGATATCATGAATCTCTTAATTTTGTTGCATGCCGTATGCCATACAGTATATGCTGCCTCTGTAACTTACAGTGTACTTAAGAGTTGCATGCAAATTTGTGAAGCTAATCTCTTACTTGGCTATCACAGGCAGTGCTGGGTTATTTTGTGTTAGTGACTCAAGAATTTGTGAATTAATAAGCTTTTTGTTTTGAAATAGGTTTGGCAACTCTTATTCTCCCCATCCCCCCCCCCCCCTTTTTTTTTTTTTTTTTTTTGCTTCTGAGCCCAAAGCTGAACTAGGTGCTTTCTAATAGCCATTGTTCACACAAGCAGTCCTCCTTACTACTGCCAGGATTCACAATTAAGAATTTTGCACTACAGACACTGCAGCATTGCCCATGTAACTTAAAAAAAACCCACAAAACCAAACCACATTTTTGATGGTTAAACTTAGTTCTTTTTTGAAAACAGATCTGGTATTATGTGACCCATGCATGCTTGAGAACTATGGCATGGCATATAAAGGCATCAGTATAATATTTGTGCACTAACAACAGTGCTTGTATAAGAAGTGTATTAACAGCTGTTGTTCAAAAACAGGTTTATAATCTCAGGAGATATAGATCATTTTTTCACACATAAGTACTACATAACTTTTTAATATGCTTCACTAATACCAGTGTTTTTTATGGAAGGGCCCCTATTTGCCTGTGTACCTGAAACATTAGCCTTCCATCTTCTTGGTATTACCATTTGTATGTTCCCTACTGCCCGCTGCCCCAGCCCATGTAATCTCTTTTTCAAGCTATGTCAGAGCAGATTTTAACAATTTTTAAAAAATATACTGTTGTGGATAACCCCAAATGCTAAGAGAATGGTGAGATGATACTTATTGAAATTGTTTTGTCCAAGGAGTGAGATGTGATACATGGAATATGCTCAATAATGAGTGTATTTGCTTTTTTTTGTTACAGAATATGAATGAGCAGTACCTGGGAGATACTTTTTTTGATGCATCATTGATGATTTGGTCTATAGCATTAGCTGTGATTACTCAGATGGGCTTTTTTTCAGCATTCATTTGTACATTATGGGTAGCATTTCCTTTACTTGCTAAGCTGATGATCCATAAAGAATTCAGCCAAGAAGGTATGAGTTTTCAGGGGGGGGAGGTTGCATTTTGAAACATCTGTCCCTAATATTGCATATTGGGTGTTTTTGTACAAACTCTAAAGGAATTACAAACTTTGACTTTTGAATAATGACACATGACATTTTTGTAACAAGAAGTGTTCTGGAACTAAACACAGTGTGAAAGTATGGAGAAGCTCTTAAAAAAATACACTTAAAAACATCCTGCGTCTCAGGATAGAAAGAACAATCCTATGTGCGGTTATTAATAAGTGATCAGATACTTCAATGGACAATAAAGGTTGTTAAAAAATACTGTAATGTTGAAACAGTGTTTGGGACAGAGCACCTGATTAAATATGCTTTTGTAATACAAAAATAATCTTGTGGTATTTTTGAAAGAGTTATATGGACATTGGCTATGCAAAAGGAGATCCCTTTCCCATCCATGTCAGGGATGAAGGCCACTGTTGTGTATTGGGCCTTGCTGACGTATATGGATATATTAGTAAAGGTGTGTGTTTATGTCCTTCTAAGCTTGTATGGTTTTTTGTCCTTTGGGTTTTTTTGTCCCCATAGGTGCCACAATGAAGTTTGTCATGATGTACATGCTGGGAATGTTTGTTCCCTATCTGTATACGATATATCTTAGTTGGACTGTGTTTGAAATGTTTACGCCTGTCATGGGACGAAGTGGTTCAGAAGTTCAACCAGATCTGGTGTTGGCAGGACTTATTGTTGTAGTCACTGTGATTCTGTCATCCTATTTTGTAAGTAGAATCTGTAAGTTATGTTTAAAACTTTTAAACTTCCTCTAGAGTTTAGTATCTTTTTTTTAAATCAATACTTGAAGTTAATGGTAATTTGACAGTATCTTAAATGTTACAGGAAACTTCTAGGAAACATGTCAAAGATTCCATGTTTTGTTTTAGTCAAAGAAAAGTTAATGAAGCAGGGGTACAAAAATATATCTGCTCTCTGTTGTAGTAGAGTTTGGCGTAAAATATGCATAGGCATTTGCTTTAGGTGAGGTATAGTACATGGCTGAACAATACATACATTTCACTTTAAATAAAATTCTCAGGGTTGTTTTTTTTGATGACTTTGCTGCAAAGATTGTATATTTTTGTTGGCCAGTGTTTTGAAAAAATTGGAAATTTCTAAAAACTCAAGGAAGTTCACTTATTCCTCTTGGTTTTAAATACTGAGATTACAAAGATGTGTCTTGTGTCAGGTACTACTTGCAATATCTTTTTAATATACTTTCCATGACTGGATTTTAGAGTTACATAAATAGTGTCTTATTTCTTAAGTCTTGCAGTTTTATAACTGACCTGTCTTTTTGTTCTCTAGATTAACTTCATTTACCTTGTCAAGAGTACAAAAACGACGCTAATAGCTTTAACTACTGTGTTTGTAGTCACTCTGATTCTTGTTTGTAGTGGAATCTTCTTTCCTTACAGTTCTGATGCGGCTAATCCAAGGCCTAAGCGAGTCTTTCTCCAGGTAAGAAAAGCCTTGCATATCATATTGCCTCTGCTGGTTGCAATTTATTTTTTTTTCCTATGCTTAATCAACCTATTCCATTTCCTCCCCACCCCCCCGGGCTGTGAAAAAGTAACTTTCCCTTTCTTGCTTGATTTAAAAGCTTTAACAATTATTCCTGCATTTGAAAGAATTGCCAGTGTTTCCCTTGTTCAGTCTCTGTGTTCACTTCACTTGTGTCAGAAGGGCAGGGCTTTTTGAGGGAGTTTTAAGTGTGTAAGCAATGATAATTTAGAAAGTGAATGGGATGGGAGGTGAGCAAATACTTAAAGGCACAGTCATCTTCTGAGTGTAGGTGGTTTTATGGTGTGTTTCTTTTACCTGAGTAATTATCTATATATACTCATAAATACTCAGGTATGTGTAGAGCGCATACTGAAAATGCGGTAGACCTTAAGGACTTCCATGGAGGATATTTCAGAATAACTTATGACTCTTGTGAACTGCCAACTTTCTATGTATCTTTTTTTTTTTTCCCTTCTTCTAGCATACAAGTAGAAGATTTCATGATCTAGATGGAAATGTGGTTAAAAGTGACTCTGGTATATGGATTAATGGATTTGATTATACTGGAATGTCTCACATAACTCCCCATGTACCTGAAATCAATGACACCATTAGAACTCCATGTGAGGAGCAGGCTCCTTTCTGTGGCCTTCCTTGGATTCTGCCAGTGCATTTGATGTTCTGGTCGGTGTGAACACAGCTTTACTTGAGCACTTACTGCCAAACCACATTGGTCATTTATGCAATCTTATTTATGCAAGGGAAGAAAAAGTAAGGCTAATTGTGGTCTAGAAGTAAATAATCCTTCCACCTCAAAAGACAATTAAACTTCTGTCTACGTGCAATGTCTTCTGCCAGAATCTCTGCAAGAGATTGCTGGGTCTACTGCAGGAGCTGTAGAAGTTGGTGTGTTGCAAATAGATGTCAGCACCCGTGGAGAACAAGGTGGAGGGGGGGCCTTCTAAAGGGCCGTTCAGAGTAGGGATATGTATGTCTCTTCCCTTCTTTCCCCACTCACCCCAGCTGACAGCAGAGGAAGTCTGGAGGAGCTGGTCTCCACAGAAGAAAACTAGCTGCTGTGACTGTTTGTTGTACCCCAAGAATCTTGTGAACCAAAAGTGTAGCAGTTCGAAGGTGCAAGTATTCTTACTTTATTGTTTTGTAAATTAGCACAGATGAAGGTAATGAATTAATGCACTGGTGACTACTTTTCAGTTAACATGCCCTTTAAATATTTGTCTGGCCACAAGCTGCTAATTTTACCTGCCTTCTGCTAGAATCAGTAGCTTTTGAATATTTCATTTAGTAACTGCAGAGTCAGCCATGCTATATAAAAACTTCTTGGCTTCTCAGATTTAGTACCTCTGAGTGTTACACTGAGAGTAAGTTACAACTTCCCCCCCCCAGGAAAACCTGGTATCTTCCTGCTCAAGAATTTTTTCCAAGAAGCCCTATCCACTTTAAAGTTCTGTCCAAGGAGCTGATGCCCTGGAACTCTGTGAGATTAAGCTTTGAAGTGTCTGGTGAGTGACTGAAGCTTCTGGTTTGTGATGGGTGTTTAGTTTTATCTCCATAATAAATCAGGTTTTGACTCCAATACTGCAGGTTCTAGTGCCATTCCCAAGATAGTGAGCTTTGTGAGATTAGCATGAATTAATTCAGTTTCATAACATGCTCAAAGCTGTGGGTGTTGTGTTGCAGTTGTTACTGGGGGGACTGATAACCTTGTCTATTTTGAGTAAGCCTTGATCTTTTTATAGCAAATCCTTTCTTAAAGTCCACTTCATAGCTCTGTCCCTCTCCTACATCATCATCTCATTTATTTCACTGCTTAGAAATAACTGAAACTTCTTCTGTAGAGAAGACAGTTGTATCATGTTTTGGAAGACATGAATAGTAATACACAGAAACATGCTGCTATATAGGAAAATAGATGGTTATTCTACCTCCATCTGTTGACACATCTATGAAGATACATATCCTTGTCTCTGCAGGTCCAAGTCACATGTCTGTGTATATTCGGCCACATGAAGGGTCGGCTCTGTCTGCCTGGTCTCTTGGGGATGGTATGCCCATTGCTACTGTAGGAGGAGACTACTTTGTGTTTTATTCCCGTGGGCTGCAGGCTGCACCATGGCACTTCTGGGTAGAACTGACGGTGAGTATGCCATTGCTGGAAACCTGGCGATCCCGTGTTCTCACCGTTTCTGCATTCTTCTGTGAAAATATCATAACCTTCTTAAGCTTTGCTTTATTTGACAGATCCTAATTCTGGCTTCCCACTTTCAATTTGTCCCTCAACTTTGTATGTCAGCTCACGTACATTTTTGATGCTTAGTCCACTAACTTGCCAAACAGCCAAAGGGAGAATATTTTACTTGTCTCCATTGTATTAGGTCATAAGTTTGGATTTCTTTCATCTTAGCATCATAGATTTTGAAATTTTATTTTTATTACTGTTATTTCGGAGTTCTTTTTCGTATTGTATTTTCTTTCTAATGTATTTTGTTTGCTTGGTTTTGGGAAATTACAGGGAGTTCTTGGTGGGAAACTTACCTGTGCTGTTCCAGTGGGATTTATGATCCCCTTCTCCCCTCATTACCTTAACAATGAAGAACTTTTTGCAGATATGCATGTTTTTTATTATAGGTTTAACAGGGTCTTTGAGTAAATATTAGAAGAACTTGTGAAAGTTCAGGAAGTCCCTTGTTCCTTCCTGTATCTGGCAGTCTAAGTACTTAACCAGGTAATCCTCTGAGGATACTTGATAAAGGCAGCCAGGAATCTGCAGTGTGACCAGCTTTGCAAGACTGATAGTGGCAAAGCTAAGCAGAGAAGACATTTTATCTGAAGGATTCACAATAGAAGGATCAGTATAAATGCTGTGTGGGAGTCCATGTCTTGATTTGTCAGCAAAGCCAACAGATATAAGTGTTAAAGTTAGAGCAAGTGCAAGCTATGTAACATGTCAGAGGCACTGTGATCTAAATACTAGTTGGAAGTTCAATTCAAATTGAACTCATAATGTAATCAGACTGATGCGTTTAAAGATAGGTAGTGTAGGACAAATTGCTGCAGGATGAAGTTTGTTGCATTAAGTCTGTAGAAAAATGCATCTGGATTGAACTTACGTTTAAAAGCCATAAACAATCATAAAGACTGTGTTGCCCTTTTCTCACTTTCAGGCCCCAGAAAAACATTCTGATGGAATAGTCTCCCTTGCCATAGCAGCACATTACCTTTTTGGGGAAGATCAACAGTCACCTCAACTCCATGCATTACTGGAGAGATTTCCAAACTGGACGTTTTCTTTTGGTTGGTCCTCCACTTACGACCTTTTTGTCTTTTAATGTTGACAGTAATGCAGTGCTCATAGGGTAATCTCTCTGACATAGCATGCTGTTGTAGGTTCTAACAAGATGTCATAGACTTTCACAAGAATTTACAGTACTTTGGCATCAAAGAGTGTTTCTTTGGCAGTCTGACTGTTTAAAGACCTGCTCTCTTGGGGATAATAGTGGTAACTTCATGTCAACATGAATACAGTTCACCTTGGTTCTTCCACTGAAATGGCAGTTTGACAAGTGGGTTTCTTGAAATGAAAACTCCATTTGAGGAGGTATCGCTAGCATAATAAGATGAAAATTGTAATGAAAGGGCCTCATGAAATTATTTTGATGTGATGTAAATATAACCATACTTCGTGCATATGTGGGGAGTATTGCCTACCAATCCTATCCATCCAATTAAAGTGAGACCTTCAGCTAAAAGATACTTGTTCACATGGTGGGGGGGGCAGAGGTGGTGAAGTGCTAAACATTACTTTTGTCATTGAAGTCACTGAAAGCTCTGATGCTTGTGTAGGTTGCATTGCCAGTCCTTGGCAAATGCACAATGCAGAAAAATTGATATTTTGAGGGAATGTGATAATTACTTACCTAGATTATCTTTTACAAATAATATGTTTCTGTTAAAAACTTAGTTCCTTCTCTTTCGCCTGTCTCTTCAGTGTTATAACTTGAGTCAGTAAGCTTGGCATAACTATCACCTTGTGGTTTTGTTCCTGTTGTGATCTTTCAGTATCAGCATACAAGCACATGAGTTGCTCTCTTGTATGTAAGACTGTTAAATCCCCCCTCCTTTATGTGGATATCTTATTATTAATCTACTCTAAATTTCAAGTTATCTTCTAATTTATTAGAATTGGTTAATTTTTGGTATCTCCTCTGGAGAGACTTTTGGTGACATGACAGTATTGCACTTTGCTAATACATTTAACTATTTCTTAAAATACAGTTTGCTTTCCATAAGGAAAAATACCAAGAAGAGTAATATTTAAAAACATGTCTATCTATGGATTGCTCTTTTTAAATTTCCACAGGGTAGGATTTATAAATCACTGAGTGATTTGGAGTATCTTTCAGCTTTAATTGACAAGCTTTGAGTTCAGAAGCCACTGATGTCTTTGTTTTTTTTAATATTAGCAGTTTTTTTTCAGTGCAGTATAATAGTTAGTTTCTGAAATTCAGAGAACTCAGTGTACCTGAAGAAACTTCATGGTTTCTTTCCAAACTATATATAAAACATTCTGTTACATCAGTACCACTCTACAAATTGTACAAATTAGTATTTTGTTCATCTCATGAGTGTTGCCAAATCACATGAAAAGCATGCATTATCACTTAGAGTAAAAACATGCTGGTACTGGGGAGCTTGCAGGGCATGTGAAATAAAATTTTGTGACACTTCAGTTTCTGTGAGCTGTGATGGACAGCAGCTCCCTGATCAGGTATTTTTCCTACAAATTGTCCTGTAGTTGTGTATGATAGTGGCAAGAACCAGTTTAATTTGTTGCAAGGTACATTTGCGAAGACTGTCAGCTGACTTGTGGACTAGGAAAGGAGGTTTAATCATTGTAATCATAATGAACTGGCCATCAGTATCTTAAAACCAGTGCATCTTTCCACATTAACATGTGCATGAATCATCACTTGATTGTATCTGATTTGAAACTACAATCACTTTATTATGCATTTATTTTGAAAAAAAAGTGCTATTGATACGAAAAACAGAGTTTTAGTTCATAACTCATATCTTGAATCTCAACAAATGTTTCATACTGTATTCTAGCTGATGCAAAGCTAGTTAACTAAAGCTGCACTGGTATTTACTGTCTTCCTCAGTTTTGGTTTTTATCTTGTGTTTGCCTCTGATTTAAAGCTTTGAAAAACTGCTATGTAAAGAATTCATACTGGGAACCAAAAATATAAAAATGCCTGTTAACAAATTCTGCAACTCCGGTGAAGCAATACCTTTTGCTAACTCAGGATTTAACTTTTATTAAATAATTTAATTATGAGGGATGTCTAGTTTATTGTAAAATTCTGTCTTTGTAAATAAAAGTAAAACTTAATCAATGAAACCTGATTTTCAGTGTGATTAAAGGCATATCCGAGTTGTTTTTATTCATTGCACTAATGTTTTATTTAAGCTTGGGGTAGAAATACTGCTAAGCGATGCCAGAGTTAGAGCTATGTGGAAGAGACACATGACCAAAGAATGTGAAAATTATCTGAGCTGAGAAATGTTAAAATGAGGGCCCTGGCTGGTTGCCTGGAGAGGAAGGTTCTTCATAAAGCAAGATCTGATATGGAAGAGTCAGTGGTAGCAGAGCTAAGTATTCTTTGCAAAACTGATATTTGAGAGCAAATTTATTGTTGATCACTGGTAGAAAAACAGGATAGAAAATTTTGCTGTTTCAGTATCCATTTGCTTCTCCATTAAGTACAAGCAGATTAGTCTTCTGCTACTGTGGTTTATTATTTCTCATAAAAAATATTGTGTGTCTTACTGTGTGAAATATACACAAAGCAAGGAGCTGGTAATTTTAAGGATAGAAGGGCATGGGAATAGAAAAAGTCTCTATTTTTAGTGGGGCAGTAAGCAGCTAGTTGACTGGAATTCCCATGGTCATCTGAAACAGTTTACATGAACACCCTTTTCTAAATTGTTTGACTCTTCTTTAATGCTAGAGTTCTTCCCTGACTTTTGATGGCTTTGGGAATTTATTGTGTTCTCTATTACCATACATAGTACTCTGTTACTTATCTATAGGTAAAAGAGCTTCAGAAGTATTTTATCAATTGAAGTACGTGTTTGCAAAAGAGGCCTGTGCATGTTATGGTTCCACAATCTAGTGCAGCATTAGTGTGTGCCATGGTACCTTCATATTGCCTGTCAAGTAAAAACACGCATTTGAAGAAAGGAAGTCTTGGGATAGGTGCAGTGAACAGGAGGATATCAGCTATTACGCACAAAGTGACAGACTTGGAGCTGTTCTGTGTTAGCAAGACCTGTCTTTAATGTCAGTTCAATCTAGGTCGGGTTGCAAGCCTGTTGAAGAAACACTAATCAAATATATAAGATCTAACAAGTCTAAACAGAGATAATTGTAGCATATGGGACAGAACTGCTGAAGAGTTTGCCTGCATGGTAATGCTGTTCAGTACTTTTTTTTTTTTGGGGGGGGGGGGACTAAGCCTAATCCAGTTCTTGATAATAATCTGGAAGGAGCCTGCAGGATGACCCATTTTAGAACTTGATATGTGGTCTTAGTGAAGGATGGTTAAAAAATCCATGCAAGATCAGTAAGCCTAAATGCTGTTACAAAACTGTGTGGTTAGACAGTGTAAAGTTCTGTAACTGTGACTTCTGTTTTGAAGACAGAACATGGATTTTTAGTCTCCATGAAAATTGGCTCCAGTCTTGGAAGATATATTAGTCCTAGAAGTTAGTCCAGTATTAGTGTTTACTGCAGAAGAGTTCCTGCTGGGCTGCAACACTTCATGGTTCTGTCAAAGCTGCAGATGCAGGTTGAGAACATGACAAGGATAAAGCTGAGACTTGAGCAGAAAGTATAGGTCAATTTAGGGTGATGTAGTCACTGCTACCTGCATTTCAAGCAGGTTGTCAAGTACCACTGGCCATTAACAAAACAGAAATTTCCATTTCAGAAAGCTGTAAGAATCAGTCTTAAAGTTAGCAGTAGTTTGTCTGGAAAGGAATAATTCTCTGTTTGGTCTGAGACTGGAATGAATACAAGTTTCAAAGCCAACAGGTACAGGTGAATTCAAGTAACTGTTTTAGAAAGCCGTCCATGGCATGGTTTATTCAGGGATGCTGCTTCTTCTGTGTGGTGGTAAGGTATTTCTATTTTGATAAAAATAATTTGAAAAAAGTTATGGAAGAGTGGTTAGGTGCCTTATGGCTGACCTGACTTCAGCCTCCAGTTGTGGACTTCTGTACAGACCCTTCTCTGGTCTCTCTGGCAGAACAAACTCAAGTTTACTTATTTCAAGTGGTACATGGTAAATAGAAAACTCATCAAGTTGTAACTTTATTTCAGAGAGGTCCCTTTTCTTTGTTTAAGCAATAGGACTACTTTTACTACTCACCATAAGCTGGCATTCAGCTTAACTGCCCACTAAAATATCTTGACTATCTTCAGCTATATGATAGTAAACTATGATGAGACAGTAAGTTGCTTCTGTGGCCTTTTTTCAGTTGAAGCCAGCTTACCACCCTCAACATGTCACCCATCATCTTTTGTAATATCATTATAGCTGTAAACAACTTCCCCTCTTAGGTTATAAGGAGACGAAGGGACCTCTTTTGTACAGGTTCTGGCTACATGATGCATTCGTGTATTTCTGTTTACTTAGCAGTGGATCTGAACCTGTAGCTTACAGACACTTCAGGTCTAAAACCACTTAAGGAGGTTGCTTTGAACTAAAACAAGACTAGTGAAAAATGAGCTTCCTTTGATTGACAAAAGTGATAGTGAAAATGATCCTCAGAAATTAGACTTAAGCAGTTTTGCAAGTATACTCTGTGTAAGAGGATTTTTTTTTTAAACAGGTGGCAAGGAATCCAGCATTGTTGCTGTTTTTCAGAGGCAGTAATTTTGTACAAGATGAGAACCACATCAGGAAAACTTGATGATATGCATGTGCTGGTGAAGGAGGAAACGGGACATCTTTCTATGCTGTTAAATGCTAAATGCTTAAGCAGGTCATGCCGGGAAGAACCAGGGCAGACAGTTTTTGTGAGCTGGATAAGCAAAGTGAGAGGAGAGATAGTAAGTTAGAATCCCACAGAAAATGTTGACCCTCAACTACTTAAAGGGTTAATTTTTCAGTTGTAGATGAATAAACTTTTTGTGGTGGGTTACCCTGGGCTGGCGGTCTAGTGCTCACCAAACTGCTTTCTTATACCCTCTCCTCAGCAGTCCAGGAGGAGAAAATAAGATGAAAAAGCTCATGGATTCAGACAGGAAGGTTACTATAACAGGCAAAACAAACTGGCCTTGGGGAAAATTAATTTATTGCCAATTGAAAATAAAGTGGGATAGCAACAAAGAAAAAAATAAAAACACCTTCCCCCAACCTGCCCTTTCTTTGCAGACTCAACTTCATTTTTCTACACCCTCTACCACAATGCTGCAGAGGAATGGGGGAGGTCATGCCTCTGTGCTGCTCCTTTCCCTTCACCCTGTTCCCCTGCTCCAGTGTGTGGTTCTGCCCATGGGCTACAGTCTGTCATGAACTGCTCCCCTGTCGATCCTCCTCTGGATGGGGCAGTCCTTCAGGAACAGACTGTTCCAGCATGGGTCCCCCAGGGGCCGCAGTTCCTGCCGGAAACATTTCCTGCGTGTGCTCTCCATGGGCTGCAGCTTCCTTCGGGGCTCCTCCACCTGCTCCGGTGTGGGTCCTCCAAGCCCACAGTGTGGGTATCTGCTCCACAATGGGTTTGCAGGAGGACAGCCTGCTTCACCACAGTCTGAAAAGATTTAACTGCTAAATAACAGTAGCCAGATACTAATATTAAGAATGTTAGTCTATGAGTTAATGTATATGTTTACTTGCAGAGTGGATCCCTCCTCCAGGGCCTCAAGCACCACCTCCTCCTGCTCCTTTCTTGTGGGCCTGGCTGTCTGCAGGACTGTTCCTCACATTTTTTTCCTCACTCTTGCTTTTCACAGCTGCTGCACAGCATTTTTTTACCTCATATTAAATATATTATCAGAGAGTAGGCACCAGCGTGGCTGCAGGGCTCAGCTGTGTTCCATGGCTGTGTCTGACACAGGGGCAGCTCCTGAGCTGTGCTTCACTGAGGCCACCCCTGCAGCCCCTCTTGCTACCACACCCTTGTGCCTAAACCCAATACACCTCTTTTCAAAACAAAAGATGCATGTAGCTTTAAAGAAAGATGCACTAATAAGGTAATTTTAAACTTTGAAGGCTGATGCCTTCATCCTTTAAAACAAGCCAGAGGGTATGATGTAGCCAACCAAAAAAATCTTCATTAGGTAGTTTCTTTGAGAGCTTTGTTTCTCCAAGATAGCCTACTTGAATTCTGGTAATTTACTGTCAAGGGCTTTAAGTCAGAAAGTTATTTTCCACAGGAGTAATTTTAAGTAAAGTTGAATACATTTGTCTTTTAATTACAGGTATAACAGCAATGAAATTAAAATACAAAATTAGCACATAAGATTTGCATAGAGTTTGTTACTACTAAAGAAGTACAAACTTCTAAAATTTCACAACTAAAAAGATTTAACTGCTAAAGAACAGTAGCACTAATAAGATACTAATATTAAGAATGTTAGTAAATCAGTTAATGTATGTATTTACTTGGACAGATCCAAAACCTGAACAGCAGAAAGCTGATCAGGATGGGTTTGGCTTACATCATTACCACAGAATCACAGAAAAATATTAACTTGAAGCACAGTTTTTATTTCTTTTAACATAGATTAAGCAGGTTTTCTTTAATCATAAAAAAGCTTTAAGTATCCCCTTATAACAAAAATGGATTTTGATGTCAGATCACAACAGGCTTGCTTGTAGGTATGATGATATACATTATCTATAACCAGTAGCTAGAATGCAGACTAAGCTTAATGCTGGGACTCTTGAACTGTATTTCCTTCCCATAACTTTTCTATTATTTTCAACTCTTAAATGGAAATTCAAATTACATTCACTAATTACCCCAGCTTTCCAAGTAATACTTGCAATTATTGCACTTTTACGGGTTGTATTGGCTTAGTAAAGCCATTCTAAAGCAACAGTTTAATATTTGTATATTTTAAAGCACTTGATCTTATCTACAAAGGAAATAAAGATGATAAAACCACAATTTATTTCAACTTAATTGTGAATATTCTTAATTTTCAGAGTTTAAATGGATGCACATTTAGTAACTACACTAGAAAAGCAACAGATGCTGTAACTACCCTACGATGACTAGTTTGGTCCATGTCAGTAATCAAATGATGTTATAAAAAATAAACTAGTTTATTTTGTATAAAATGAGTAATGTTGCATTTTCGTTCAGATTGCACAGTACAAACAAGCTAATATCTAAATTAATACTGTTACAGGTAGTTATTACATAGAGACAGCAGCTAGAAAAAATAAGTACCTCCAAGCAAGAGACTTCTGCAGCCAGCTTTCCATAACATTGTATGAAAGTTGAATATGTCTTAGTTACAAGTATGCATATTATAAAATGTTTGAAAAATGTTTAAGTATGAGCTGTTAAACTAATTTTCCATAGCAAGAGTATATGATGATTATTTACATTTTAAAAATCCTTTTTTTTTGGAAAAAATTTACAATGAAATAAATAACCTTCAGCAATCCCTTAAACCCAACTACAAGATCTGTGAGTGGCAGTAAAAAACAGGTAAGCCGCCTTGTGTCAATGTTAGGTCAGTAAAGTATGCCTCATCCAGAAAGAAGTGCAACTGTGCTTTAACTCTACTAGTCATCTAGAAACATGCACAATACATACAGGTACCTTCAAATATGGTACAACCTTGAATATTTGTACAAGAGTATTCACAGAAACATACAATATATTTTACAGTCCTTTAATACAAAATATCAATATCAAATCAATCTGAACTGCATTGATCAGACATTTCTTGGGCAGGCAAACTGCCAAGGATAACAGGTTTTAAATTTAATCCCCTCTTTGCCTTTTAAACTCAAGAGATAAGTAGTTTCTTCAGAACACATGTTGGTGATGTAAAGGTACTGATCAACATTAGCTGAACCTGTCTCCATATGTATTCACTGTTTCTCAACACTATTAAGTATCAAAACCTAAAGCTGCAGTGTGAAGAGTGCATAAAAAAAAAAATCTTGCCTCCTCTCAAAATTATTAGGTGAAACTGTTGCTTAGTTATCCCCACTAAAGATTTCAAAGATTGAAATATATTTAAAAAAAAATAGTTCAAATCCAAAACATGGAAGCATGTCTTAAGAGCTGGTTTGCTTCCTTTCACACCTGATGCTTGGGAAGTTGTTCATCTTCTGTTTAAGACACAATACAGTCATAACTGCCTTCTTGGAATGAATCTTCATCCTCTGTCTTAGACTTGTCTTCTTCATGCCTGCTTGCATTGCTGTTGCCAGCATCACTCTGAGGATTAGGGCCATGGCTACATGAAGTCCTGCTTTCCTCAACTCTGGGGTTCACTTGTTCAGTAACCTTAGAAGGATTCACAGGCTGAAAAGCTTCAGGCTGTACTTGCTCTTCTGCTATTTCACTTAGTTTCTGGATCTGTGGTTTGATGATATTTAGAAATGGCTTGTACCCAGGGCTAGCAAAATAATGGTAGAGAACACCGTGAGTGAATTAAAAAATAATAGTTGTCATATGCCTGAAAAGCAGCTTTTCTTTGGAGATGTTTTATATGAATTAGTATCTTCTATAATTCTTCCTTTAGAGAAACTTAGTTGTGGATTTTGTTTTTTTTAATAGAGGAAAAACACAACTATAATCAAATAATAAAATTTGGGGGGGTTGGTTGTTTTGGATTTGGTTTGTTGGGGTTTTTTTCCAGCTTGATCACAACTGTATTAAGTGATTGTTCTGAAATTTTCTGCAGGAGTGCTTTTAACTAATTGTTTCAGCTAGGGCTGAGATAAAACAACGTTATTTTTCAGGTAACTGATTATCTACAAATGGAATAAAAATTAAAGTGGAAAATAACACCTACCAATCTGTAGAAGCCCATTTGTCAACAGCATATAGGCCGGTCTTGATATTCTGACAGATTTCTCCATCAATATCAGAGGATTGCATTATACTGAAAACTTGGTTGATTACTGAAGATTCTCTGAGGATAAGGCCTATGATAATACACCAATCCAGACATCCTGCTTCCATGAAGATATGTAGCAAGTACCTACATGGAAAAAAAGTCTACTTATTTCTTTTTCCACTTTGAAGACAAAATCCTGGTGTGATTCTGTAGACAGTGTTTCTTTCTCCTAATGCTGCATACTAGTTATTTTAAGTTTCAAATTATGTTACTTACCGCAGCTGCACCTGTGACTTGTGCGGCCCTTTACTTGCTAGTTCTAGGGAGATATGTTCAAGCTCTGACTGAGTTAAACTTAGACTGGAGAAATTTTCATCCACCATGGTCCAGTCACCATCCACCATAGAACTTGTTTCAGTCAGGTCTGTTGCTGAACCAATGCTGCATTCATCACCTATCAAAAACACTCAGAAACATAAGGGAAAAAGAAACTACTTACTTTAGTAAGACTCAGAATTTCTGAACTACTTCCTATAGAAATTGACAAATTACACAGTAATGCTTTGCTGTGTATCATGGAGCTAAGAGGTTACTTCAGACATACTGTCCATCCCACTTCATCATTCTTGTCACACCATAGAACTATTATTGCAGGAATACAGTAGTTTCTCTATCAAATAAAAATAATTCTGCAGCATAATATCAATAAGGGTTCCTAAAGATCTGTTGGCAATCATTGTAAGAGCACAGGGACAGCCTCTTACATACTGTAATCCTAGAATTAAGTCTGGAGGAAGGGTTGCAGTCTGTCTAAAGATACTGTTTTCTTAACCTTTAACTTTGTTAAAAATAAAGATGCAATAGCAAGTTCTTTTCTTCATAAAAAACCTTGAAGATTCTGAATGCTTGGTAATGTAAATATTTAGCTGCACTAATTACAAAAAGTAAGTGTTTCTAAGAAAAATATGAAGAGAGGATGTAGCAACAGAATTTTCACAGGAACAGTAACAGGCTGCATCAAAAGAAGCATTAGCAGCAGGTCGAAGAAGGTGATTCTTCCCCTCTACTCTGCTCTCGTGAGACCCCACCTGGAGTACTGTGTTCAGATATGGGGCCCCAAACATAAAAAAGACCTGGACCTGCTGGAGAGAGTCCAGAGAGCCACAAAAAACAATTAGTGGGCTGGAGCATCCTGGAGAAGAGGAGGCTCAAAGGAGACTTAATAGCAGCCTTCCAGTACCTGAAGGGGGCCTACAGGAGAGATGGGGAGGCACTCTTTATCAGGGGGTGTAGTGAGAGGACAAGGGGTAATGGTTATCAACTGAAAAGAGGGTAGATTTAGACTAGACATTAGGAAGAAATTTTTCACTGTGAGGGTGGTGAGACACTGGAACAGGTTGCCCAGGGAAGCTGTGGATGCCCCATCCCTGGAGGTGTTCAAGGCCAGGCTGGATGAGGCTTTGAGCAACCTGGTCTAGTGGAGGGTGTCCCTGCCCATGGCAGGGGGGTTGGAACTCAATCTTGAAGGTCTTTTCCAACCCTAACCGTTCTATGATTTTATGATTCTATGAAAACTAAAACCATTGCACCCTCGAGAAAAGTTTCCATACTAGATACATCTTTTCTGTGGAAAATGTTGAGAAAGTCAGAAAGTTATTTTATTAGTTTCTTGCCCAAGAATACCACTGCTGGGTTAGTTATTTGTGAAATTATTATTAGAATTCAGCTCACAATGTTCAAAGACTACTGGTTTAGTTTGACTTTAGAAATAAACTGCTTCAAAATGTATCAAAGTCCATTGAACTCAAAGGTATTCATCCAGCTCAGAAAAAATTACATACTTGTTTATTGAAACAGCAGTAGTGGCAGACGGCAGTACAAGATACAATGAAAGGAGAAATAAATCTTCCCCATTTAAATTATGCTTTTTTATAGAGTTCTATAACAAACTTACTTAAACCTAATGCCTTCCTGCAGTCTCCAGAAGTAACAAACAAGAGAAACAGGAGGGGAAATAGAATGAGGTAGTGCCCAAGCAGAGGGAGAGAACCTCACTCTTTCTTCATTTTTTAAAGCCTATCAACTTGTTAAATAGCAGCTCCAAGTGCTCTGACTCCTACAGCAGGCCCTAGCATCTTGGTGAGATTGTAGTTTACACTGAGGTACTTAGGTCTTTGCCTTAATAAAGTGGAAATCACATCATGACATAGACACTGTTGAAAATGTTGCTCTATGGTTGAGGACAAGAGGGAGTAAAAAAAAAGAATCATCAGAAAAACATTCCCTGTTTCCAAGTCAGAAAAGATTAATAGAGAATTAAATTCCCCTTTGTATTTTCATGAGCTGATCCTACATTTGAGCTTTTAGAAAAGTGATTTAAACAAAGCCATAGGAAAAAATAAAACTATATGGGACTATAATTTCCTCAACTTCCTCAATAAAGAATGTATCTAATATCTTTCTGAAGAAATGCAAAAGCACAAAGTTCATCCTTTAGAACAGTGCCAACCTGTGCAAGAGGTCAACCCATACAGGAGATAAAACAAAAAAAACAAACAAAAAAAAACTTACAACACTTTTCCCAGCCAGTCTGTAAAAATTTTAAATGTCAAGTTAACACTATAGACAGGAACTTAAGAAAGTACCAATTTCATATTTGACTTCAAGTACGTAAAGATGTACAACATGGGTATTATCTTTCTGTTGTAAAAATTCCAGTTCACTTTTCAACAAGTCCTTTTTTTTTTTTCTGAATCATGGTTATCAACAGCTGAGAAGCAACAATACAGCAGTGGCATGCAAGTATCAAAGTATCAGTGCATACTTCCAGGTGTATTTTTGCAATGAGCAGACAGACAGAAGAGTGACTAACCTTTACTTAGCAATGGAGAAAGGAATGCATCTTGCATGTGTGGTCCATGGGATGAAACAGTGTCAGTCTCTCTCTGAGAGGAGCCGATAGTGCCAAGCCAGCTGCGACTTCGAGGTGTGTCTGAAACCCCTGTGTCCGTTTCCATGTTTACAAAGGTGTCTGCAGACTGAGATTTTAGCAGCTGCTCCCCCATGGCTAAAAAAAGGAACCCACCAAACCAAGGTCATCTAACCATCAACAAGGAAATTTTGAAAGTTTTTTCCAGGTATTTCAGGAAGCTAAAGCTTGTCTTTAAGTCAATATCCAATTAGTTTGCGCTGAGGGATCAATAAAAGCAAGGGCACGCAGCAAGTTTAGGTATTTCAAGAACTTCTGATTAGCTTTTTATGTCAGCACTGGCATAAAAGAAGTATCAGCTGATAAAGTGTTAGCATTAATAGAACTAAATAATGGTGCTGCTGCTACCAAAAAGAGGAAGATTTGGCAGTTGATACCAACTTTGCCCTAAGAAGATAAACTACTGAACTGTGAGATTAGTAATACAAAGGAAGTTTACAGAAAGTCTTCACAATTCTTACCCTTTAACACACAGCAAGTTTCAAATATTAGGAATGTTAGTTTTTTAAATATAAAAAGTTAATCAAAACCTCATCTAAAGTATGTCAAGAATGCTGATTTTGGTAATTGTCTAGTGTCAGAATTTACATTAGAGCAATATCCACATTCAACTCAACATCTGCACAAGTGATGTACCATTCAGTGCACCTGAGAAAGGAAGAAACCTCAACAGAAGCAGTAGTGTAATCAGACGACACAAGAGATGCCATCTGCGCTAAACAGAATCCCTACAAAAAACACACCCTGTGTGAGAAAGCTGTGCAGGTGGCAAGCCTGTTTGCTGTTCTTTGCTTGGCTGAACTGAGAAAGGACAGATTCAGACTCATGGGTATAGGATTGCAAGAGGGAAACCTAGCCCAAAGCCACTCAGATGTTACAGCACCTGTCTTGTACTTTCCATTCTTGAAAGGTGAATTAATGGACGAAGCTGGTATGACTGGAAATGGCCAGAGGAAATCCTTGTGTAGCTTTTTCAAAGCGAACACAAAATCGTCCACGCGGGCAGCTCTGGCTCGCTCCTTGCACAGCCAGCCAATCAGCTCAAAGCCCAACTGTGCAGCAAAGCAGCCAAGGTCTTTCAGCTTGATTTCCTCTAGCAGACGCCGAGCATGCCGCCAGAGCATCATGTCAATGTACATGTTCTCGGCACAGTCACTGTCTTTACTCCACCTATAGACAGACCAGAGAAGAATGACATTAAGACTGATAAAACACAGTTGCAAAGGCTGTTGGCCACAACCACAGTACACTGAGTGACCAGAGTAGTACCGGGAGCTCTCTATATCCCAGCAAAAGCAGTTTCCACCATTCCTTGCTATTTATGTTCTCCAGAGGATCCCACTGCCTCAACAGGTAAGTGAAATAAGGCAATGAAGTTACAATAGCAGCGGTGTCCACAGAGTATTAAATTATTAGCAATGCAGGAAAAAAGTGAAGGAGGAGAGATAAAAGGCAGATGCCACTGCAAAGTGACCTCTGAGAAACAAGTTTAGAGAACAAGTAAGTATTCATTTAGGACCCTTCCTATCAAAACTCTTAAGATGGTACTCTCTGTGGAAAATTACCAAATAATAGCATTTGAATTTGTACTAAGATCGGTTTGAAGGTGTTATATGGGGAGAAAAGCCAAACCAAGATAATAATGAATCTCGGCTCAGTGCTGCTTCTGAACATTAATACCAATCAATATGAATTCTGTATACAGCAGTATATAGGGATTCACCCCAAGGTGTAAAAGGCTCTATTTATGGCTTGGT
This sequence comes from Pterocles gutturalis, assembly GCF_000699245.1. Taxonomy (NCBI): domain Eukaryota; kingdom Metazoa; phylum Chordata; class Aves; order Pterocliformes; family Pteroclidae; genus Pterocles; species Pterocles gutturalis. The sequence goes on along the minus strand of NW_010145265.1, from coordinate 6,829 downwards.
CACACTAGATCAAGATGTGCACAGCACAGTATCACAGTGCAATGTGTACTATAATGCTGCAGTACTGTGAGCTGTTCAAGACAATCTTTCAGCAAAACAGATCCTTCAAATATAAGGCATGCAGTCGCACTAGCTATTGGTATTACTACATATGCATCCAGTGGATTCAGAGGCCTTTGGTCAGCAATATCCATGCAAGCGTGTGTGTCCATATATGCACAAAAACTCACACACATTTACATGTGTGAAAATGTATTCTCCCAGGAACACAAGAGAGGCACAGACATTACTAGAGTCAGCAAAAGACAAATGCAGAAGGATATGGGGGGAGACTATGAAAAACTTAACTCCATCAAATAATGTACTTCTACAACTTAAATTAGTAAGAGAGTAAGTACAGTACCTAACAAAGTGGGGAAGGAGATGACATTACTACCAATTACCTTTTTCCAGATGGGCCAGAGGGCATACTCAGGGTTTTTGTCAAGTTAAATTTGCTATGGAGATTCTCTGCTGATTGGGATAAACTAATGCTGCGATGTCTGAAGAACTCAAAGCCACTACTTGAACTAGGTTCCTAAAACCAAGAAAACCCAAACGTACAGTCAGAGGAGCAACCATACTGTATAATTGCAAGGTTAATCATACAAGGCTTGATGCACAATATTTTCTATTTTCATCACAAACCTGAGTTGTTGGTGTAGCTGGAGGTGTCTCTGTTTCTCCAGAGCCAATGGCTTTAAGAAATCTGATCATATGACGACAAAGATCCCACTTCCCCTGCTCTAAGGCAGTATTAAATAGGAGAGTAGCATGTTGTCTGCTAACTGCTGGAACTTCCATATTCTGCAAGTAACAAATTGTAATTAAGTCATTTGATTCTGCCATCAAGCAACAGAAGTCCTGTTAAGTCAAGCTACATCATATCATGTTCACGTATACCACAGATAAGAAGAAACAAATATCATGCAGTTATTTTCCTTTTTATAACAACAAACTAACTACTTGCATTGCATGATGTTCCCCCCTTCATAACAGGACATAATCTCAACAGAAAACTGGTAAATTAAAAATCTGTTTAACATGCACAGCTTTGGTATGACAGTATTTTAAAAATACTACAATGTTAGTAAATATCACATCTCTTGCAATTTATAAGGTACCATTACCTGCAGGATAATAAGGTAAGAGGCAGCTGTATCCAAGTCCTGGGCCATTAAGCACTCTTCAAATAAGTCCTTTGGGTTTCCAACAGCAGCAAAAAGGTAATTCCACAGGGCATATTCTGTCTTCCTAGCACAATGAACAACTGTCTGCAGGAAGAGGGGGAACTCTGTAATGAACTTCGCCACAGTGGGAAGCAGAGGGTCGGGAATGGGTTCCCGCGAGGTAGCTTCTTCTTCCAGCACTTCATGAAGCATCAGTTCTAGTACATGAGGAAAGTATGGTAATGTGGCACAGGAGTGGGCCAAAAGCAAGGCTTGTTCACCGAGGTTCCTAACCAAGAGCTGGCGTAAAATGTGATGGAGGTAGATCTGAGAGGTTCTCTCAACAATGCAGAAAGGAAAGAGAACCTCCAAGTGTTCTCTAGCACTGGTTTGAGTGTATAAACAGTCATAGAGCACAGTGTCATTAACAGCACCAAGAACCAAGGCATCTTCAAACAAAACAGCCAATGGGTATATGTTGATGTGGAAAGGCAGCATGATCCGTCTTGACAGAAAGGAATGTGGTTTTCGATGATCTCTGGGAAACAGGGGAAGCCAGACTTTCATACCTGCCCCACCACAGCTGAGCCACAGAGCCTCCAATAAGTGGCGTTTCTGTTTGTTGATCCTGCAAGTAGTCCATACATTTTCAACAGACTGGGCTAGGACAACTGGAGCACAAAAAGGCAGCTATTTTAAAAAAAGAAAAAAAAAAAATCATAATTTATTATACCTTTTTGGTTTTTTTACTCTCTTTGCAAGAGCTCTTTTTTCAGCTAAGAACTACTCTCTTCAAAACATGTTATTCTTTTAACAAGAAACAAACCTGCTTATCCCTTAACTGCACACTAGCACCTGGGAAAACACCATTTATTTCTTACATTAACTCAAAAGACATTTCTTTCTTTTTTTTAAACCTCCTTATTCTTGAGTCAGGAAGCCAGAGCGGTGAGAATAAGGGAGTAAAATAAAAACCTGCTCTCTGCTTCTTCAGTTAGCCCAAAAGTCCAACCTAGAGCTGACAAAATTACTAAACCACTACATTTGCTAGTGTTTGAGCTGCAAACACATTGAACTTTTCAGATTTCACTGTCCTGAAGTGCTTGTTTCATGCAGAAATGTTATTTCATCAGCACAGAAAAACCGCAAAGTTCAGCCATTGATGTCTATTACTGTTAGTTTTACGAACTCTTGTAAACATACTCTGCAAAAAAAGATAATGTTCCGTAAACATACAGAACAGTTTTAGACTGGAGATTTTCTCTCATCGGACCATACCAAATTTTGGATAGGACCTTTATGCTCAAAACGGATACATTTCAATGCAATACAATTAATAAACACAAGTAGTAAATACTTCAGTTAGACATTTCACACGATTAAGAAGTAACGTTTCACAGATTCTTAGAGGAAAAAAAAAAAAGTCATGGGAGTAGTGATTTACTTCCAGCTAACAATTCAGCCTGTAAGCATAGACACTGCCTTGCATTATAGATCTCTTTTGTTTATGCCTGGACACTCCCTTCCACAACTTCTTCAGTCACTGACAACATCTTTGAAGCCATATGCAATATTCCACATATATTTACTCACATGTTTCCTTTGATAAGGATTATTATCCTTATCTCGTATCTGGGGTCCAGATCGATCCCTTTGCAACATGATGAGTTGTCCTGCTAAGTTTAGCATAATACTTTCAGCCTCACAAGCCTAAAGATAAAAGAGTATCATGCAAATTATTTAAGCTTTTTGAATGCATCATTTTACCCATAACCACAATACAAACTCAGAATAAAGAGAGTAAATTAACTGCACTGCCAAACAGAGATGACTAACAATCAAATTCAGTGCAGAAGGACTCAGAAAAATCAAGAACTGAGTACCTACAGATAGATAAATTCATGTAGTTCTTGTGCAAAGGAGTAAGTACTGGAAGGTTTTTTGTTCACTAGACTCACTCCACGTGTTTATTTGATATGGGCTTTTTCCAACTATGCCTGTCGACATGGGCAAGCCACCAGTATTTTAAGGAAAATAAAGCTCTGTATTCTCATCAGTATCACCACTATACGATTGTCAGTATCTGACTGCAAAGACTAACAGTGGTACACAAGCCAAAAAAAGTTGAGCCAAAAAAGGAATGTAACCACACTTGTGGAGGATCTTGAACATTTCGAAGCTGCAGTTACAGAAAAATCTTTCTAGTTACACTTACCTAGTTTGCTTATCAAGAAAGCACAGTATTCCTTACAAAGATTTATTTCAAAACTTTATACATAGATAGAGGGCCTGTACAGTAAATTTGCAGCATCGGGGTTAAGGTTCCTAATAGGTAAAAACACTGAAAAGGCTGACACACTCCTCTAAGTCAGACACATTGCTTTGTCTACTGTGTAGTGTCATACTCAGTGCTAACATTAATACTTCTCTTTTGTTCAGGAGGATTGAGAAAATTTGAAGATAGGGCTTTCAGAAAGAAAAGGGGTAGTATTTGTTCAGGCTGAAGCTAAGTTCAAAATTATTACTAGTGCTCTAAATTGCTTCAGTAGATTTTTCTCAAAATTAGGAAACAGTTCAGGAATAAGGATGCTGTCTCACAGCAAGACGAACTAGAAAACCACGAGCACATTGCCTTTTATGCCCTTGTCTACGATTGTATCAAAGTCTCAGGACACATGTTGAGCATTGTGGGACACTAAATCAGAATGAACTGAAGGAAGCAAGCACAAACCTTCAGCTTTCCCATCTGTTTCCCATCTTTCCCATCATAGCTTTCGTATCTGCCAGTGGCTTTGGTATGCAGAGAAAAATACGCACCTTCACATGTCTAGGTGCCTGCCTCACAGACAACACAACTTCTCAACAATCTTAAGGTAGCTGCTCTGATGAGAAAACACGCTTTATACTGCAGCTATCAAATAGTTAAGTTTAATTTGTTTACACTAGAAAATTCCAAGTTCTCTTTGCACTGTGCTTTCAGTGGCCTAAATAATTTCCTGGAGTTAAAAGCAGGGCTTCACCTTCACACCTTAGTCATTATTTGGCTGTTGGCCTATCTTCTGGGGTAACTAGTGGAAGATATTATCTTACTTTATTTTAGCATGGTAGGAAATCAACTAGAAGTAACCTTATAGGGTCTTATGCCATCTTTTCCTTTTTCCTGTTCATTCACTGAGTAATGCACCCATTGGTACAAGAAAGGTAGTTCCCAATGCCATGGATCACTCTGGTGCTCAACTTTTAATACACAATAGTGAAACACACCCTTGAGATAGTTAAGTTTAATTTGTCCTCCAAGATTTGGCCCCAAACTTCAAAGATGACAAGACAAGATATGAAACAGAAATAAGAGTCTGGGTTTTATTTCCAACCCCGCCCACTCCCAATTCATATGTAAAATGTCTGTATAATAAACATCACAAAAAACATGTTCTGTGTTTTACCACATAGAAGAGCCACTGATTTATGATTCATTTAACAGCTAAGTAACCTTTGAGGACTAAGCTAACAAATCCAGGCACCAGTTATTTTAAATTTTGAGCACTATAGATCTGTTACCTGCTGAGGCATCTTCAAGGTGATGCCAGTCTCTGTCCTCACTGATGTCAACGTAACAGACACTACAAGAAAAGGATGAGGAATGTACCGAGACATGGACACTTCTTGAAGAACCTGGATACTGGCAGTAGGATTAAGACTGAAAGGAAAGACGACTACATTTAGCAATTTTAAAATAGTATTTAACATAAAATTAGTATCTTAAAGTAAACCAAATTAAAATAAGCAACTTAACCACAGCAAGCAGTTTACAGACCAAAATTACTTTCCTTTAACCAGGAATCCCACAGGCCCACATACCTACTCCTTATAAAGTTACCAAATAAACCTAAGCTGGGCTACTTTATCTTGATAGTTTTGAGGAATACAGCTATGAGTGGATAGAAGACAACATCAGATACTTCTGAATAAGACTCTATTCACCTTTCAGTAAGACAGTTGCAGGGTTTGGAATTTATTGGAATTTTCTTTGGAAAGCATTAAAAATATTTTCCTCTAAAATGGATCAACTGCCTGCTTTCTGCTGAAATAACAAGTCCCTTGTTGCTGAAACCAAGATGCCATAACTGTAGGAAAAAACAGCTGCTTAGACACTTCAGAAAAATTATCTGGGAATTTTTATCACCTTCTCAGGTTCACTAATCTTAACTGTCTGAAAGTAACTGGCTCTTATGTTACTACTACTTTTGCACCAAAATAGCTGGCCACAACCACACCATGGAACAAACTTTTTCTCTCCTTATCTTCGCTACTTTGCCACCTCTCTCACCAATTCCTACTTCTAATGTTAGAAACATTTTTTTATTAATATTCAAATACATGGCTGCCTTTTAGTACCTTTTTATGCTATTTATGTTCAGTTTTTCAAGTTCCCATCATCTAGAAGGTTTGTACAGACGATGTAAACGTTCATATATCAGTCACTACCTGCACACCTGATGTGCCTATCTGCATGCATGCAAGAGACAACACTCATGAACTATCACTTGTGCATACAGATAAGACTTACCTCTCTGTATTTTAAATATCTGATTCCACAAGTTATCAATCCAGGAGGAAGCAGTTAATGACCTGCTACGCCACCCGGGCACACACAAGTCCATGGGGCAAGATGGGATCCACCCGAGAGCACTGAGGGAGCTGGCAGGGGAGCTTGCCAAGCCACTCTCCATCATTTATCAACAGTCCTCGCTAACAGGGGAGGACCCA